>NW_028273687.1:300000-551630 GCF_024610735.1 Ursus americanus | reverse complement strand
GGACCCACAAGCCCCAGCGCCAGACTCACCCTCCCGCCCCGCTGCCACCCGGGCCTCTAGGGGCACCGCCGGTCATCCAGGGCGGGGAGAACGGGCAGGGTCCTCCGAGCCCCTGGTGACCTTCAAAGGCCCCCCGCGCCAAAACTCATGGGCCTACGCTACCGCTCGCCAGCGCCCTCACCTCGGCCCTCCCCTCTGCTCACCGCACAGCCGGTGGATTGGGCCTGCGGCCTCCTGGGGGCTAACCATAACCCTAGGTCAGCCTCCGAGGGGCCCATGCAAAGGGGCCTGGTGCCGCAACACCGGGGATTGGGAACCCCCCAACCCCAGCGACGGACTCACCCTGTCGCCCTGCCGCCACCCAGGCCCCAGGGGCGCCGCAGGTCATTCAGGGCGGGAGAACGGGCAGGGTCCCTCCGAGCCCCTGGTGACCTTCAAAGGCCCCCGCACCAAAACGCTTGGGCCCCCGCTCCTGCTCTTCAGCGCCCTCACCTCGGCCTGCCCCTCGCTCGCCACACAGCTGGCAGATTGGGCCTGCCGGCCTCCTGGGGGCTAACCCTAACCCTAGCTCACCCTCGGAGGGGCTCATCCCAAGGTGCCTGGAGCGGCAATGCCGGGCATTGGAGACCCACGAGCCACAGTGCTGGACTCACCATGCTGCCCCGCCGCCACACAGGCCGCTAGTGGCACCACCGGTCATTCAGGGCGGGAGAACGGGAAGGGCCCTTGGAGCCCCCGGCCTCTTTCGAAGGCCCCCCGCGCCAGAAAGCTTGCGCCACTCTCCCGGTAGCCAGTGCCCTCACCTCGGCCCGCCCCTCTGCTCGCCGCACAGCCGGCGGATAGGGCCCGCCAGCCTCCTGGGGGCTAACCTTATCCCTTCGTCGGCCCCCGAGAGGCCCCTCCCAATGGGCCTGGCACCGCAACACCTGGGTTTGCGGACCGCTAGCCCCAGCATCCGACTCACCATGCTCCCCCGCCGGCAACTGAGCCGCTAGGGGCACCGCCGGACATTCAGTGCGGAGAGACGGGCAGGGCTTCTTGAGCCACGGCGACCTTCGAAGGCCCCCCGCGCCAAAACTCATGGGCCTACGCTACCGCTCGCCAGCGCCCTCACCTCGGCCCTCCCCTCTGCTCACCGCACAGCCGGTGGATTGGGCCTGCGGCCTCCTGGGGGCTAACCATAACCCTAGGTCAGCCTCCGAGGGGCCCCTGCAAAGGGGCCTGGTGCCGCAACACTGGGGATTGGGAACCCCCCAACCCCAGCGACGGACTCACCCTGTCGCCCTGCCGCCACCCGGGCCCCAGGGGCGCCGCAGGTCATTCAGGGCGGGAAAACGGGCAGGGTCCTCCGATCCCCCGGCGACCTTCGAAGGCTTCCTGCGCCAAAACGCTTCAGCCAAGCTCCCGCTCGCCCGCACCCTCACCTCGGCCCTCTCCTCCGCTCACCGCACAGCTGGCACATCGGGCCTGCCGGCCTCCTGGGGGCTAACTGTAACCTTAGGTCGGCCCCCGAGGGGCCACTACCAAGGGTCTGCCCCCGCAACGCCGGGGATTGGGGACCCCCAAGCCCCAGTGCTGGGCTCACCCTGCCGCTCCGCCCCCCCGGGCCGCTAGTAGCGCCGCTGGTCATTCAGGGCAGGAGGACGGGTTGGGCCCTCCGAACCCCCGATGACCTTCGAAGGCCCCCCGTGCCAAAACGCTTGGGTCCACATTCTTGCTCTCAAGCGCCCTCACCTGGGTCCACCCCTCCGCTCGCCTCACAGCCGGCGGATCTGGCCTGCTGGCCCCCTGGGGGCTAACAATAACCCTTGGTCGGCCCCCTAGAGCCCTTCCAAAGGGGCCTGGCGCCCCAACGCCGAGGATTGGGGACCCCCAAGCCCCAGCGCCCAAGTCACCCTAACACCCCTCCTCCACCCGGGCCGCTAGGGGAGCCGCCGGTCATTCAGGGCAGAAGAACGTACAGGGCCCTCCAAGCCCCAGCGACTTTCGAAGGACCCCCGCGCCAAAACGCCTGAGCCCACGCTCCCACTCGCCAGCGGCCTCACCTCCGCCGGCCTCTCCGCTTGCCGCAGAGTTGGCGGATCGGGCTTCCGGCCTCCTGGGGGCTAAATCTAACCATAGGTCGGTCCCCTAGGGGCCCCAGCAAGGGGCCTAGAGCCGCAACACCGGGGATTGGAGAACCCCGAGCTCCAGCGCTGGACACAACCGGCTGGCCCCGCTGCCACATGGGCCACTAGGGGCGCTGCCGGTCATTCAGGGCGGGACAAGGGGCAGGGCCCTCAGAGCCTCTGGCGACATTCGAAGGCCCCCCGCGCCAAAACGCTTGGGCTCACGCTCCCGCTCGCCAGCGCCCTCACCTCGCCCCGCCCCTCCGTTCTCTGCACAGCCGGCGGATCGGGCCCCGGCCTCCTTTGGGCTAACCTCAACCCTAGGTCGGCCCCCGAGGGGACCCCTCCCAAGGGGCCAGGCGCCGCCTCGCCGGGGCATTTGGACCCCTGAGCCCTACTCCAGACTCACCCTGCCGCCCCGCCGCCACCCGGGACGCTAGGGGCGCCACCGGTCATTCAGGGAGGGAGTACTGGCAGGGCCCTCCGAGCCCCCGATGACCTTCGAAGGCCCCCCGCACCAAAACGCTTGGGCCTAAGCTCCCGCTCGCCAGCGCCCTCACCTCGGCTCACCCCTCCCCTCGCCGCACAGCCGGCCAATCGGGCCTGCTGGCCTCCTTTGGGCTAACGATAACCCTAGCTCGGCCCCCGAGGGACCCCTCCCAAGCGGCCTGGCAATGCCATGCCGGGTATTGGGGACCCCGAGCCCGAGCTCCGGACTCACCCTGCCTCCCCGCCGCCACCCTGGCCGCTAGGGAGCCGCCGGGCATTCAGGGCGGGAGAACTTGCTGGGCCCTCCGAGCCCCCGTGAGCTTCGAAGGCCCCCCATGCCAAAACGCTTGGGCCCACGCTCCCATTTGCCAGCGCATTAACGTCGGCCCACCCCTCCGCTCGCTGCACAGCCGGCGGATTGGGCCCGCCGGCCTCCTTTGGGCTAACACTCACCATATGTCGGCCCCGAGGGACCCCTCCCAAGTGCCTGGAGCCACCGCGCCGGGGATCGGGGACCACTGAGCCCCAGCTCCAGACTCATCCTGCCGACACGCCGCCACCCTGGCCGACAGGGGCGCCACCGGTCATTTAGTGTGTGAGAATGGGCAGGGCCCTCCAAGCCCCCAGTGACAATCCAAGGCCCCCTGTGCCAAAACCCTGGGCCCACGCTCCCCCTCGCCAGCGCCCTCACCTCGGCCCGCCCTCTGCTCGCCGCACAGCCGGCGGTTCGGGCCTGCCGGCCTCCTTTGGGCTAACCCTAAACCTAGGTCGGCCCCAGAGGAGCCCCTCCCAAGGGGCCTGGCGCCGCCACGCTGGGGATTGGGGACACCCGAACCCCACCGCCGGACCGCACTCTGCCGCTCCTCACCACCCGGCCCGCTGGGGCACCGTCCTCATTCAGGGCGTTAGAACGGGCAGGGCCCCCCGGGCCCCCGGCGACCTTCGAAGGTGCCCCGCGACAAAACGCTTGGGGCCATGCTCCCGCTCGCCAGCGCCCTCACCTCGGCTAGCCCCTCCGCATGTGGCAGAGCCGGCGGATAGGGCCTGCCAGCCTCCTGGGGGCTAACCCGAACCCTAGGTCGGCCCCCAAGGGGCCCCTCCCAAGGGGCCTATCGCTGCAATGCCTGGGATTGGTGACCCCCGAGTCCCAGCGCCGGACGCACTGTGCCGCCCCGCCGCCACCCGGGCCGGTAGGAGAGCTGTCGGTCATTCAGGGCAGAACAACGGACAGGGCCCTCGGAGCCCCCAGCGCCGTTTGAAGGCCCTCCGCGCCAAAACCCTTGGGCCCACGCTCCCGCTCGCCAGCACCAACACTTCAGCCCACCCTCCGCTCCCTGCACAACCGGCGGATTGGGCCTGACGGTCCCCTGGGGGCTAAACCTAACCCTAGCTCGATCCCTCGAGGGGCCCCTCCCAAGGGGCCTGGTGCTGCAATGCCCGGGATTCCGGACCCACAAGCCCCAGCGCCAGACTCACCCTCCCGCCCCGCTGCCACCCGGGCCTCTAGGGGCACCGCCGGTCATCCAGGGCGGGAGAACGGGCAGGGTCCTCCGAGCCCCTGGTGACCTTCAAAGGCCCCCCGCGCCAAAACTCATGGGCCTACGCTACCGCTCGCCAGCGCCCTCACCTCGGCCCTCCCCTCTGCTCACCGCACAGCCGGTGGATTGGGCCTGCGGCCTCCTGGGGGCTAACCATAACCCTAGGTCAGCCTCCGAGGGGCCCATGCAAAGGGGCCTGGTGCCGCAACACCGGGGATTGGGAACCCCCCAACCCCAGCGACGGACTCACCCTGTCGCCCTGCCGCCACCCAGGCCCCAGGGGCGCCGCAGGTCATTCAGGGCGGGAAAACGGGCAGGGTCCTCCGATCCCCCGGCGACCTTCGAAGGCTTCCCGCGCCAAAACGCTTCGGCCTAGCTCCCGCTCGCCCGCGCCCTCACCTCGGCCCTCCCCTCCGCTCGCCGCACAGCTGGCACATCGGGCCTGCCGGCCTCCTGGGGGCTAACTGTAACCTTAGGTCGGCCCCCGAGGGGCCACTACCAAGGGTCTGCCCCCGCAACGCCGGGGATTGGGGACCCCCAAGCCCCAGTGCTGGGCTCACCCTGCCGCTCCGCCCCCCCGGGCCGCTAGTAGCGCCGCTGGTCATTCAGGGCAGGAGGACGGGTTGGGCCCTCTGAACCCCCGATGACCTTCGAAGGCCCCCCGTGCCAAAACGCTTGGGTCCACATTCTTGCTCTCAAGCGCCCTCACCTGGGTCCACCCCTCCGCTCGCCTCACAGCCGGCGGATCTGGCCTGCTGGCCCCCTGGGGGCTAACAATAACCCTTGGTCGGCCCCCTAGAGCCCTTCCAAAGGGGCCTGGCGCCCCAACGCCGAGGATTGGGGACCCCCAAGCCCCAGCGCCCAAGTCACCCTAACACCCCTCCTCCACCCGGGCCGCTAGGGGAGCCGCCGGTCATTCAGGGCAGAAGAACGTACAGGGCCCTCCAAGCCCCCAGCGACTTTCGAAGGACCCCCGCGCCAAAACGCCTGAGCCCACGCTCCCGCTCGCCAGCGGCCTCACCTCCGCCGGCCTCTCCGCTTGCCGCAGAGTTGGCGGATCGGGCTTCCGGCCTCCTGGGGGCTAAATCTAACCATAGGTCGGTCCCCTAGGGGCCCCAGCAAGGGGCCTAGAGCCGCAACACCGGGGATTGGAGAACCCCGAGCTCCAGCGCTGGACACAACCGGCTGCCCCGCTGCCACATGGGCCACTAGGGGCGCTGCCGTTCATTCAGGGCGGGACAAGGGGCAGGGCCCTCAGAGCCTCTGGCGACATTCGAAGGCCCCCCGCGCCAAAACGCTTGGGCTCACGCTCCCGCTCGCCAGCGCCCTCACCTCGCCCCGCCCCTCCGTTCTCTGCACAGCCAGCGGATCGGGCCCCGGCCTCCTTTGGGCTAACCTCAACCCTAGGTCGGCCCCCGAGGGACCCCTCCCAAGGGGCCAGGCGCTGCCTCGCCGGGGCATTTGGACCCCTGAGCCCTACTCCAGACTCACCCTGCCGCCCCGCCGCCACCCGGGACGCTAGGGGCGCCACCGGTCATTCAGGGAGGGAGTACTGGCAGGGCCCTCCGAGCCCCCGATGACCTTCGAAGGCCCCCCGCACCAAAACGCTTGGGCCTAAGCTCCCGCTCGCCAGCGCCCTCACCTCGGCTCACCCCTCCCCTCGCCGCACAGCCGGCCAATCGGGCCTGCTGGCCTCCTTTGGGCTAACGATAACCCTAGCTCGGCCCCCGAGGGACCCCTCCCAAGCGGCCTGGCAATGCCATGCCGGGTATTGGGGACCCCCGAGCCCGAGCTCCGGACTCACCCTGCCTCCCCGCCGCCACCCTGGCCGCTAGGGAGCCGCCGGGCATTCAGGGCGGGAGAACTTGCTGGGCCCTCCGAGCCCCCGGTGAGCTTCGAAGGCCCCCCATGCCAAAACGCTTGGGCCCACGCTCCCATTTGCCAGCGCATTAACGTCGGCCCACCCCTCCGCTCGCTGCACAGCCGGCGGATTGGGCCCGCCGGCCTCCTTTGGGCTAACACTCACCATATGTCGGCCCCCGAGGGACCCCTCCCAAGTGCCTGGAGCCACCGCGCCGGGGATCGGGGACCACTGAGCCCCAGCTCCAGACTCATCCTGCCGACACGCCGCCACCCTGGCCGACAGGGGCGCCACCGGTCATTTAGTGTGTGAGAATGGGCAGGGCCCTCCAAGCCCCCAGTGACAATCCAAGGCCCCCTGTGCCAAAACCCTGGGCCCACGCTCCCCCTCGCCAGCGCCCTCACCTCGGCCCGCCCCTCTGCTCGCCGCACAGCCGGCGGTTCGGGCCTGCCGGCCTCCTTTGGGCTAACCCTAAACCTAGGTCGGCCCCAGAGGAGCCCCTCCCAAGGGGCCTGGCGCCGCCACGCTGGGGATTGGGGACACCCGAACCCCACCGCCGGACGCACTCTGCCGCTCCTCACCACCCGGCCCGCTAGGGGCGCCGTCCTCATTCAGGGCGTTAGAACGGGCAGGGCCCCCCGGGCCCCCGGCGACCTTCGAAGGTCCCCCGCGACAAAACGCTTGGGGCCATGCTCCCGCTCGCCAGCGCCCTCACCTCGGCTAGCCCCTCCGCATGTGGCAGAGCCGGCGGATAGGGCCTGCCAGCCTCCTGGGGGCTAACCCGAACCCTAGGTCGGCCCCCAAGGGGCCCCTCCCAAGGGGCCTATCGCTGCAATGCCTGGGATTGGTGACCCCCGAGTCCCAGCGCCGGACGCACTGTGCCGCCCCGCCGCCACCTGGGCCGGTAGGAGAGCTGTCGGTCATTCAGGGCAGAACAACGGACAGGGCCCTCGGAGCCCCCAGCGCCGTTTGAAGGCCCTCCGCGCCAAAACCCTTGGGCCCACGCTCCCGCTCGCCAGCACCATCACTTCAGCCCACCCTCCGCTCCCTGCACAACCGGCGGATTGGGCCTGACGGTCCCCTGGGGGCTAAACCTAACCCTAGCTCGATCCCTCGAGGGGCCCCTCCCAAGGGGCCTGGTGCCGCAATGCCCGGGATTCCGGACCCACAAGCCCCAGCGCCAGACTCACCCTCCCGCCCCGCTGCCACCCGGGCCTCTAGGGGCACCGCCGGTCATCCAGGGCGGGAGAACGGGCAGGGTCCTCCGAGCCCCTGGTGACCTTCAAAGGCCCCCCGCGCCAAAACTCATGGGCCTACGCTACTGCTCGCCAGCGCCCTCACCTCGGCCCTCCCCTCTGCTCACCGCACAGCCGGTGGATTGGGCCTGCGGCCTCCTGGGGGCTAACCATAACCCTAGGTCAGCCTCCGAGGGGCCCCTGCAAAGGGGCCTGGTGCCGCAACACCGGGGATTGGGAACCCCCCAACCCCAGCGACGGACTCACCCTGTCGCCCTGCCGCCACCCAGGCCCCAGGGGCGCCGCAGGTCATTCAGGGCGGGAGAACGGGCAGGGTCCTCCGAGCCCCTGGTGACCTTCAAAGGCCCCCGCACCAAAACGCTTGGGCCCCCGCTCCTGCTCTTCAGCGCCCTCACCTCGGCCTGCCCCTCCGCTCGCCACACAGCTGGCAGATTGGGCCTGCCGGCCTCCTGGGGGCTAACCCTAACCCTAGCTCACCCTCGGAGGGGCTCATCCCAAGGTGCCTGGAGCGGCAATGCCGGGCATTGGAGACCCACGAGCCACAGTGCTGGACTCACCATGCTGCCCCGCCGCCACACAGGCCGCTAGTGGCACCACCGGTCATTCAGGGCGGGAGAACGGGAAGGGCCCTTGGAGCCCCCGGCCTCTTTCGAAGGCCCCCCGCGCCAGAAAGCTTGCGCCCACTCTCCCGGTAGCCAGTGCCCTCACCTCGGCCCGCCCCTCTGCTCGCCGCACAGCCGGCGGATAGGGCCCGCCAGCCTCCTGGGGGCTAACCCTATCCCTTCGTCGGCCCCCGAGAGGCCCCTCCCAACGGGCCTGGCACCGCAACACCTGGGTTTGCGGACCGCTAGCCCCAGCATCCGACTCACCATGCTCCCCCGCCGGCAACTGAGCCGCTAGGGGCACCGCCGGACATTCAGTGCGGGAGAACGGGCAGGGCTTCTTGAGCCACGGCGACCTTCGAAGGCCCCCCGCGCCAAAACTCATGGGCCTACGCTACCGCTCGCCAGCGCCCTCACCTCGGCCCTCCCCTCTGCTCACCGCACAGCCGGTGGATTGGGCCTGCGGCCTCCTGGGGGCTAACCATAACCCTAGGTCAGCCTCCGAGGGGCCCCTGCAAAGGGGCCTGGTGCCGCAACACTGGGGATTGGGAACCCCCCAACCCCAGCGACGGACTCACCCTGTCGCCCTGCCGCCACCCGGGCCCCAGGGGCACCGCAGGTCATTCAGGGCGGGAAAACGGGCAGGGTCCTCCGATCCCCCGGCGACCTTCGAAGGCTTCCCGCGCCAAAACGCTTCAGCCAAGCTCCCGCTCGCCCGCACCCTCACCTCGGCCCTCTCCTCCGCTCGCCGCACAGCTGGCACATCGGGCCTGCCGGCCTCCTGGGGGCTAACTGTAACCTTAGGTCGGCCCCCGAGGGGCCACTACCAAGGGTCTGCCCCCGCAACGCCGGGGATTGGGGACCCCCAAGCCCCAGTGCTGGGCTCACCCTGCCGCTCCGCCCCCCCGGGCCGCTAGTAGCGCCGCTGGTCATTCAGGGCAGGAGGACGGGTTGGGCCCTCCGAACCCCCGATGACCTTCGAAGGCCCCCCGTGCCAAAACGCTTGGGTCCACATTCTTGCTCTCAAGCGCCCTCACCTGGGTCCACCCCTCCGCTCGCCTCACAGCCGGCGGATCTGGCCTGCTGGCCCCCTGGGGGCTAACAATAACCCTTGGTCGGCCCCCTAGAGCCCTTCCAAAGGGGCCTGGCGCCCCAACGCCGAGGATTGGGGACCCCCAAGCCCCACCGCCCAAGTCACCCTAACACCCCTCCTCCACCCGGGCCGCTAGGGGAGCCGCCGGTCATTCAGGGCAGAAGAACGTACAGGGCCCTCCAAGCCTCCAGCGACTTTCGAAGGACCCCCGCACCAAAACGCCTGAGCCCACGCTCCCGCTCGCCAGCGGCCTCACCTCCGCCGGCCTCTCCGCTTGCCGCAGAGTTGGCGGATCGGGCTTCCGGCCTCCTGGGGGCTAAATCTAACCATAGGTCGGTCCCCTAGGGGCCCCAGCAAGGGGCCTAGAGCCGCAACACCGGGGATTGGAGAACCCCGAGCTCCAGCGCTGGACACAACCGGCTGCCCCGCTGCCACATGGGCCACTAGGGGCGCTGCCGGTCATTCAGGGCGGGACAAGGGGCAGGGCCCTCAGAGCCTCTGGCGACATTCGAAGGCCCCCCGCGCCAAAACGCTTGGGCTCACGCTCCCGCTCGCCAGCGCCCTCACCTCGCCCCGCCCCTCCGTTCTCTGCACAGCCGGCGGATCGGGCCCCGGCCTCCTTTGGGCTAACCTCAACCCTAGGTCGGCCCCCGAGGGACCCCTCCCAAGGGGCCAGGCGCCGCCTCGCCGGGGCATTTGGACCCCTGAGCCCTACTCCAGACTCACCCTGCCGCCCCGCCGCCACCCGGGACGCTAGGGGCGCCACCGGTCATTCAGGGAGGGAGTACTGGCAGGGCCCTCCGAGCCCCCGATGACCTTCGCAGGCCCCCCGCACCAAAACGCTTGGGCCTAAGCTCCCGCTCGCCAGCGCCCTCACCTCGGCTCACCCCTCCCCTCGCCGCACAGCCGGCCAATCGGGCCTGCTGGCCTCCTTTGGGCTAACGATAACCCTAGCTCGGCCCCCGAGGGACCCCTCCCAAGCGGCCTGGCAATGCCATGCCGGGTATTGGGGACCCCCGAGCCCGAGCTCCGGACTCACCCTGCCTCCCCGCCGCCACCCTGGCCGCTAGGGAGCCGCCGGGCATTCAGGGCGGGAGAACTTGCTGGGCCCTCCGAGCCCCCGGTGAGCTTCGAAGGCCCCCCATGCCAAAACGCTTGGGCCCACGCTCCCATTTGCCAGCGCATTAACGTCGGCCCACCCCTCCGCTCGCTGCACAGCCGGCGGATTGGGCCCGCCGGCCTCCTTTGGGCTAACACTCACCATATGTCGGCCCCCGAGGGACCCCTCCCAAGTGCCTGGAGCCACCGCGCCGGGGATCGGGGACCACTGAGCCCCAGCTCCAGACTCATCCTGCCGACACGCCGCCACCCTGGCCGACAGGGGCGCCACCGGTCATTTAGTGTGTGAGAATGGGCAGGGCCCTCCAAGCCCCCAGTGACAATCCAAGGCCCCCTGTGCCAAAACCCTGGGCCCACGCTCCCCCTCGCCAGCGCCCTCACCTCGGCCCGCCCCTCTGCTCGCCGCACAGCCGGCGGTTCGGGCCTGCCGGCCTCCTTTGGGCTAACCCTAAACCTAGGTCGGCCCCAGAGGAGCCCCTCCCAAGGGGCCTGGCGCCGCCACGCTGGGGATTGGGGACACCCGAACCCCACCGCCGGACGCACTCTGCCGCTCCTCACCACCCGGCCCGCTAGGGGCGCCGTCCTCATTCAGGGCGTTAGAACGGGCAGGGCCCCCCGGGCCCCCGGCGACCTTCGAAGGTCCCCCGCGACAAAACGCTTGGGGCCATGCTCCCGCTCGCCAGCGCCCTCACCTCGGCTAGCCCCTCCGCATGTGGCAGAGCCGGCGGATAGGGCCTGCCAGCCTCCTGGGGGCTAACCCGAACCCTAGGTCGGCCCCCAAGGGGCCCCTCCCAAGGGGCCTATCGCTGCAATGCCTGGGATTGGTGACCCCCGAGTCCCAGCGCCGGACGCACTGTGCCGCCCCGCCGCCACCCGGGCCGGTAGGAGAGCTGTCCGTCATTCAGGGCAGAACAACGGACAGGGCCCTCGGAGCCCCCAGCGCCGTTTGAAGGCCCTCCGCGCCAAAACCCTTGGGCCCACGCTCCCGCTCGCCAGCACCATCACTTCAGCCCACCCTCCGCTCCCTGCACAACCGGCGGATTGGGCCTGACGGTCCCCTGGGGGCTAAACCTAACCCTAGCTCGATCCCTCGAGGGGCCCCTCCCAAGGGGCCTGGTGCCACAATGCCCGGGATTCCGGACCCACAAGCCCCAGCGCCAGACTCACCCTCCCGCCCCGCTGCCACCCGGGCCTCTAGGGGCACCGCCGGTCATCCAGGGCGGGAGAACGGGCAGGGTCCTCCGAGCCCCTGGTGACCTTCAAAGGCCCCCCGCGCCAAAACTCATGGGCCTACGCTACCGCTCGCCAGCGCCCTCACCTCGGCCCTCCCCTCTGCTCACCGCATAGGCGGTGGATTGGGCCTGCGGCCTCCTGGGGGCTAACCTTAACCCTAGGTCAGCCTCCGAGGGGCCCCTGCAAAGGGGCCTGGTGCCGCAACACCGGGGATTGGGAACTCCCCAACCCCAGCGACGGACTCACCCTGTCGCCCTGCCGCCACCCAGGCCCCAGGGGCGCCGCAGGTCATTCAGGGCGGGAAAACCCGCAGTGTCCTCCGATCCCCCGGCGACCTTCGAAGGCTTCCCGCGCCAAAACGCTTCGGCCAAGCTCCCGCTCGCCCGCACCCTCACCTCGGCCCTCTCCTCCGCTCGCCGCACAGCTGGCACATCGGGCCTGCCGGCCTCCTGGGGGCTAACTGTAACCTTAGGTCGGCCCCCGAGGGGCCACTACCAAGGGTCTGCCCCCGCAACGCCGGGGATTGGGGACCCCCAAGCCCCAGTGCTGGGCTCACCCTGTCGCTCCGCCCCCCTGGGCCGCTAGTAGCGCCGCTGGTCATTCAGGGCAGGAGGACGGGTTGGGCCCTCCGAACCCCCGATGACCTTCGAAGGCCCCCCGTGCCAAAACGCTTGGGTCCACATTCTTGCTCTCAAGCGCCCTCACCTGGGTCCACCCCTCCGCTCGCCTCACAGCCGGCGGATCTGGCCTGCTGGCCCCCTGGGGGCTAACAATAACCCTTGGTCGGCCCCCTAGAGCCCTTCCAAAGGGGCCTGGCGCCCCAACGCCGAGGATTGGGGACCCCCAAGCCCCAGCGCCCAAGTCACCCTAACACCCCTCCTCCACCCGGGCTGCTAGGGGAGCCGCCGGTCATTCAGGGCAGAAGAACGTACAGGGCCCTCCAAGCCCCCAGCAACTTTCGAAGGACCCCCGTGCCAAAACGCCTGAGCCCACGCTCCCGCTCGCCAGCGGCCTCACCTCCGCCGGCCTCTCCGCTTGCCGCAGAGTTGGCGGATCGGGCTTCCGGCCTCCTGGGGGCTAAATCTAACCATAGGTCGGTCCCCTAGGGGCCCCAGCAAGGGGCCTAGAGCCGCAACACCGGGGATTGGAGAACCCCGAGCTCCAGCGCTGGACACAACCGGCTGCCCCGCTGCCACATGGGCCACTAGGGGCGCTGCCGGTCATTCAGGGCGGGACAAGGGGCAGGGCCCTCAGAGCCTCTAGCGACATTCGAAGGCCCCCTCGCCAAAACGCTTGGGCTCACGCTCCCGCTCGCCAGCGCCCTCACCTCGCCCCGCCCCTCCGTTCTCTGCACAGCCGGCGGATCTGGCCCCGGCCTCCTTTGGGCTAACCTCAACCCTAGGTCGGCCCCCGAGGGACCCCTCCCAAGGGGCCAGGCGCCGCCTCGCCGGGGCATTTGGACCCCTGAGCCCTACTCCAGACTCACCCTGCCGCCCCGCCGCCACCCGGGACGCTAGGGGCGCCACCGGTCATTCAGGGAGGGAGTACTGGCAGGGCCCTCCGAGCCCCCGATGACCTTCGAAGGCCCCCCGCACCAAAACGCTTGGGCCTAAGCTCCCGCTCGCCAGCGCCCTCACCTCGGCTCACCCCTCCCCTCGCCGCACAGCCGGCCAATCGGGCCTCCTGGCCTCCTTTGGGCTAACGATAACCCTAGCTCGGCCCCCGAGGGACCCCTCCCAAGCGGCCTGGCAATGCCATGCCGGGTATTGGGGACCCCCGAGCCCGAGCTCCGGACTCACCCTGCCTCCCCGCCGCCACCCTGGCCGCTAGGGAGCCGCCGGGCATTCAGGGCGGGAGAACTTGCTGGGCCCTCCGAGCCCCGGGTGAGATTCGAAGGCCCCCCATGCCAAAACGCTTGGGCCCACGCTCCCATTTGCCAGCGCATTAATGTCGGCCCACCCCTCCGCTCGCTGCACAGCCGGCGGATTGGGCCCGCCGGCCTCCTTTGGGCTAACACTCACCATATGTCGGCCCCCGAGGGACCCCTCCCAAGTGCCTGGAGCCACCGCGCCGGGGATCGGGGACCACTGAGCCCCAGCTCCAGACTCATCCTGCCGACACGCCGCCACCCTGGCCGACAGGGGCGCCACCGGTCATTTAGTGTGTGAGAATGGGCAGGGCCCTCCAAGCCCCCAGTGACAATCCAAGGCCCCCTGTGCCAAAACCCTGGGCCCACGCTCCCCCTCGCCAGCGCCCTCACCTCGGCCCGCCCCTCTGCTCGCCGCACAGCCGGCGGTTCGGGCCTGCCGGCCTCCTTTGGGCTAACCCTAAACCTAGGTCGGCCCCAGAGGAGACCCTCCCAAGGGGCCTGGCGCCGCCACGCTGGGGATTGGGGACACCCGAACCCCACCGCCGGACGCACTCTGCCGCTCCTCACCACCCGGCCCGCTAGGGGCGCCGTCCTCATTCAGGGCGTTAGAACGGGCAGGGCCCCCCGGGCCCCCGGCGACCTTCGAAGGTCCCCCGCGACAAAACGCTTGGGGCCATGCTCCCGCTCGCCAGCGCCCTCACCTCGGCTAGCCCCTCCGCATGTGGCAGAGCCGGCGGATAGGGCCTGCCAGCCTCCTGGGGGCTAACCCGAACCCTAGGTCGGCCCCCAAGGGGCCCCTCCCAAGGGGCCTATCGCTGCAATGCCTGGGATTGGTGACCCCCGAGTCCCAGCGCCGGACGCACTGTGCCGCCCCGCCGCCACCCGGGCCGGTAGGAGAGCTGTCCGTCATTCAGGGCAGAACAACGGACAGGGCCCTCGGAGCCCCCAGCGCCGTTTGAAGGCCCTCCGCGCCAAAACCCTTGGGCCCACGCTCCCGCTCGCCAGCACCATCACTTCAGCCCACCCTCCGCTCCCTGCACAACCGGCGGATTGGGCCTGACGGTCCCCTGGGGGCTAAACCTAACCCTAGCTCGATCCCTCGAGGGGCCCCTCCCAAGGGGCCTGGTGCCGCAATGCCCGGGATTCCGGACCCACAAGCCCCAGCGCCAGACTCACCCTCCCGCCCCGCTGCCACCCGGGCCTCTAGGGGCACCGCCGGTCATCCAGGGCGGGAGAACGGGCAGGGTCCTCCGAGCCCCTGGTGACCTTCAAAGGCCCCCCGCGCCAAAACTCATGGGCCTACGCTACCGCTCGCCAGCGCCCTCACCTCGGCCCTCCCCTCTGCTCACCGCACAGCCGGTGGATTGGGCCTGCGGCCTCCTGGGGGCTAACCTTAACCCTAGGTCAGCCTCCGAGGGGCCCCTGCAAAGGGGCCTGGTGCCGCAACACCGGGGATTGGGAACCCCCCAACCCCAGCGACGGACTCACCCTGTCGCCCTGCCGCCACCCAGGCCCCAGGGGCGCCGCAGGTCATTCAGGGCGGGAAAACGCGCAGGGTCCTCCGATCCCCCGGCGACCTTCGAAGGCTTCCCGCGCCAAAACGCTTCGGCCAAGCTCCCGCTCGCCCGCACCCTCACCTCGGCCCTCTCCTCCGCTCGCCGCACAGCTGGCACATCGGGCCTGCCGGCCTCCTGGGGGCTAACTGTAACCTTAGGTCGGCCCCCGAGGGGCCACTACCAAGGGTCTGCCCCCGCAACGCCGGGGATTGGGGACCCCCAAGCCCCAGTGCTGGGCTCACCCTGTCGCTCCGCCCCCCTGGGCCGGTAGTAGCGCCGCTGGTCATTCAGGGCAGGAGGACGGGTTGGGCCCTCTGAACCCCCGATGACCTTCGAAGGCCCCCCGTGCCAAAACGCTTGGGTCCACATTCTTGCTCTCAAGCGCCCTCACCTGGGTCCACCCCTCCGCTCGCCTCACAGCCGGCGGATCTGGCCTGCTGGCCCCCTGGGGGCTAACAATAACCCTTGGTCGGCCCCCTAGAGCCCTTCCAAAGGGGCCTGGCGCCCCAACGCCGAGGATTGGGGACCCCCAAGCCCCAGCGCCCAAGTCACCCTAACACCCCTCCTCCACCCGGGCCGCTAGGGGAGCCGCCGGTCATTCAGGGCAGAAGAACGTACAGGGCCCTCCAAGCCCCCAGCGACTTTCGAAGGACCCCCGCGCCAAAACGCCTGAGCCCACGCTCCCGCTCGCCAGCGGCCTCACCTCCGCCGGCCTCTCCGCTTGCCGCAGAGTTGGCGGATCGGGCTTCCGGCCTCCTGGGGGCTAAATCTAACCATAGGTCGGTCCCCTAGGGGCCCCAGCAAGGGGCCTAGAGCCGCAACACCGGGGATTGGAGAACCCCGAGCTCCAGCACTGGACACAACCGGCTGCCCCGCTGCCACATGGGCCACTAGGGGCGCTGCCGGTCATTCAGGGCGGGACAAGGGGCAGGGACCTCAGAACCTCTGGCGACATTCAAAGGCCCCCCGCGCCAAAACGCTTGGGCTCACGCTCCCGCTCGCCAGCGCCCTCACCTCGCCCCGCCCCTCCGTTCTCTGCACAGCCGGCGGATCTGGCCCCGGCCTCCTTTGGGCTAACCTCAACCCTAGGTCGGCCCCCGAGGGACCCCTCCCAAGGGGCCAGGCGCTGCCTCGCCGGGGCATTTGGACCCCTGAGCCCTACTCCAGACTCACCCTGCCGCCCCGCCGCCACCCGGGACGCTAGGAGCGCCACCGGTCATTCAGGGAGGGAGTACTGGCAGAGCCCTCCGAGCCCCCGATGACCTTCGAAGGCCCCCTGCACCAAAACGCTTGGGCCTAAGCTCCCGCTCACCAGCGCCCTCACCTCGGCTCACCCCTCCCCTCGCCGCACAGCCGGCCAATCGGGCCTGCTGGCCTCCTTTGGGCTAACGATAACCCTAGCTCGGCCCCCGAGGGACCCCTCCCAAGCGGCCTGGCAATGCCATGCCGGGTATTGGGGACCCCCGAGCCCGAGCTCCGGACTCACCCTGCCTCCCCGCCGCCACCCTGGCCGCTAGGGAGCCGCCGGGCATTCAGGGCGGGAGAACTTGCTGGGCCCTCCGAGCCCCCGGTGAGCTTCGAAGGCCCCCCATGCCAAAACGCTTGGGCCCACGCTCCCATTTGCCAGCGCATTAACGTCGGCCCACCCCTCCGCTCGCTGCACAGCCGGCGGATTGGGCCCGCCGGCCTCCTTTGGGCTAACACTCACCATATGTCGGCCCCCGAGGGACCCCTCCCAAGTGCCTGGAGCCACCGCGCCGGGGATCGGGGACCACTGAGCCCCAGCTCCAGACTCATCCTGCCGACACGCCGCCACCCTGGCCGACAGGGGCGCCACCGGTCATTTAGTGTGTGAGAATGGGCAGGGCCCTCCAAGCCCCCAGTGACAATCCAAGGCCCCCTGTGCCAAAACCCTGGGCCCACGCTCCCCCTCGCCAGCGCCCTCACCTCGGCCCGCCCCTCTGCTCGCCGCACAGCCGGCGGTTCGGGCCTGCCGGCCTCCTTTGGGCTAACCCTAAACCTAGGTCGGCCCCAGAGGAGCCCCTCCCAAGGGGCCTGGCGCCGCCACGCTGGGGATTGGGGACACCCGAACCCCACCGCCGGACGCACTCTGCCGCTCCTCACCACCCGGCCCGCTAGGGGCGCCGTCCTCATTCAGGGCGTTAGAACGGGCAGGGCCCCCCGGGCCCCCGGCGACCTTCGAAGGTCCCCCGCGACAAAACGCTTGGGGCCATGCTCCCGCTCGCCAGCGCCCTCACCTCGGCTAGCCCCTCCGCATGTGGCAGAGCCGGCGGATAGGGCCTGCCAGCCTCCTGGGGGCTAACCCGAACCCTAGGTCGGCCCCCAAGGGGCCCCTCCCAAGGGGCCTATCGCTGCAATGCCTGGGATTGGTGACCCCCGAGTCCCAGCGCCGGACGCACTGTGCCGCCCCGCCGCCACCTGGGCCGGTAGGAGAGCTGTCGGTCATTCAGGGCAGAACAACGGACAGGGCCCTCGGAGCCCCCAGCGCCGTTTGAAGGCCCTCCGCGCCAAAACCCTTGGGCCCACGCTCCCGCTCGCCAGCACCATCACTTCAGCCCACCCTCCGCTCCCTGCACAACCGGCGGATTGGGCCTGACGGTCCCCTGGGGGCTAAACCTAACCCTAGCTCGATCCCTCGAGGGGCCCCTCCCAAGGGGCCTGGTGCCGCAATGCCCGGGATTCCGGACCCACAAGCCCCAGCGCCAGACTCACCCTCCCGCCCCGCTGCCACCCGGGCCTCTAGGGGCACCGCCGGTCATCCAGGGCGGGAGAACGGGCAGGGTCCTCCGAGCCCCTGGTGACCTTCAAAGGCCCCCCGCGCCAAAACTCATGGGCCTACGCTACCGCTCGCCAGCGCCCTCACCTCGGCCCTCCCCTCTGCTCACCGCACAGCCGGTGGATTGGGCCTGCGGCCTCCTGGGGGCTAACCATAACCCTAGGTCAGCCTCCGAGGGGCCCATGCAAAGGGGCCTGGTGCCGCAACACCGGGGATTGGGAACCCCCCAACCCCAGCGACGGACTCACCCTGTCGCCCTGCCGCCACCCAGGCCCCAGGGGCGCCGCAGGTCATTCAGGGCGGGAGAACGGGCAGGGTCCTCCGAGCCCCTGGTGACCTTCAAAGGCCCCCGCACCAAAACGCTTGGGCCCCCGCTCCTGCTCTTCAGCGCCCTCACCTCGGCCTGCCCCTCCGCTCGCCACACAGCTGGCAGATTGGGCCTGCCGGCCTCCTGGGGGCTAACCCTAACCCTAGCTCACCCTCGGAGGGGCTCATCCCAAGGTGCCTGGAGCGGCAATGCCGGGCATTGGAGACCCACGAGCCACAGTGCTGGACTCACCATGCTGCCCCGCCGCCACACAGGCCGCTAGTGGCACCACCGGTCATTCAGGGCGGGAGAACGGGAAGGGCCCTTGGAGCCCCCGGCCTCTTTCGAAGGCCCCCCGCGCCAGAAAGCTTGCGCCCACTCTCCCGGTAGCCAGTGCCCTCACCTCGGCCCGCCCCTCTGCTCGCCGCACAGCCGGCGGATAGGGCCCGCCAGCCTCCTGGGGGCTAACCTTATCCCTTCGTCGGCCCCCGAGAGGCCCCTCCCAATGGGCCTGGCACCGCAACACCTGGGTTTGCGGACCGCTAGCCCCAGCATCCGACTCACCATGCTCCCCCGCCGGCAACTGAGCCGCTAGGGGCACCGCCGGACATTCAGTGCGGGAGAACGGGCAGGGCTTCTTGAGCCACGGCGACCTTCGAAGGCCCCCCGCGCCAAAACTCATGGGCCTACGCTACCGCTCGCCAGCGCCCTCACCTCGGCCCTCCCCTCTGCTCACCGCACAGCCGGTGGATTGGGCCTGCGGCCTCCTGGGGGCTAACCATAACCCTAGGTCAGCCTCCGAGGGGCCCCTGCAAAGGGGCCTGGTGCCGCAACACTGGGGATTGGGAACCCCCCAACCCCAGCGACGGACTCACCCTGTCGCCCTGCCGCCACCCGGGCCCCAGGGGCGCCGCAGGTCATTCAGGGCGGGAAAACGGGCAGGGTCCTCCGATCCCCCGGCGACCTTCGAAGGCTTCCCGCGCCAAAACGCTTCAGCCAAGCTCCCGCTCGCCCGCACCCTCACCTCGGCCCTCTCCTCCGCTCACCGCACAGCTGGCACATCGGGCCTGCCGGCCTCCTGGGGGCTAACTGTAACCTTAGGTCGGCCCCCGAGGGGCCACTACCAAGGGTCTGCCCCCGCAACGCCGGGGATTGGGGACCCCCAAGCCCCAGTGCTGGGCTCACCCTGCCGCTCCGCCCCCCCGGGCCGCTAGTAGCGCCGCTGGTCATTCAGGGCAGGAGGACGGGTTGGGCCCTCCGAACCCCCGATGACCTTCGAAGGCCCCCCGTGCCAAAACGCTTGGGTCCACATTCTTGCTCTCAAGCGCCCTCACCTGGGTCCACCCCTCCGCTCGCCTCACAGCCGGCGGATCTGGCCTGCTGGCCCCCTGGGGGCTAACAATAACCCTTGGTCGGCCCCCTAGAGCCCTTCCAAAGGGGCCTGGCGCCCCAACGCCGAGGATTGGGGACCCCCAAGCCCCAGCGCCCAAGTCACCCTAACACCCCTCCTCCACCCGGGCCGCTAGGGGAGCCGCCGGTCATTCAGGGCAGAAGAACGTACAGGGCCCTCCAAGCCCCCAGCGACTTTCGAAGGACCCCCGCGCCAAAACGCCTGAGCCCACGCTCCCGCTCGCCAGCGGCCTCACCTCCGCCGGCCTCTCCGCTTGCCGCAGAGTTGGCGGATCGGGCTTCCGGCCTCCTGGGGGCTAAATCTAACCATAGGTCGGTCCCCTAGGGGCCCCAGCAAGGGGCCTAGAGCCGCAACACCGGGGATTGGAGAACCCCGAGCTCCAGCGCTGGACACAACCGGCTGCCCCGCTGCCACATGGGCCACTAGGGGCGCTGCCGGTCATTCAGGGCGGGACAAGGGGCAGGGCCCTCAGAGCCTCTGGCGACATTCGAAGGCCCCCCGCGCCAAAACGCTTGGGCTCACGCTCCCGCTCGCCAGCGCCCTCACCTCGCCCCGCCCCTCCGTTCTCTGCACAGCCGGCGGATCGGGCCCCGGCCTCCTTTGGGCTAACCTCAACCCTAGGTCGGCCCCCGAGGGACCCCTCCCAAGGGGCCAGGCGCCGCCTCGCCGGGGCATTTGGACCCCTGAGCCCTACTCCAGACTCACCCTGCCGCCCCGCCGCCACCCGGGACGCTAGGGGCGCCACCGGTCATTCAGGGAGGGAGTACTGGCAGGGCCCTCCGAGCCCCCGATGACCTTCGAAGGCCCCCCGCACCAAAACGCTTGGGCCTAAGCTCCCGCTCGCCAGCGCCCTCACCTCGGCTCACCCCTCCCCTCGCCGCACAGCCGGCCAATCGGGCCTGCTGGCCTCCTTTGGGCTAACGATAACCCTAGCTCGGCCCCCGAGGGACCCCTCCCAAGCGGCCTGGCAATGCCATGCCGGGTATTGGGGACCCCCGAGCCCGAGCTCCGGACTCACCCTGCCTCCCCGCCGCCACCCTGGCCGCTAGGGAGCCGCCGGGCATTCAGGGCGGGAGAACTTGCTGGGCCCTCCGAGCCCCCGGTGAGCTTCGAAGGCCCCCCATGCCAAAACGCTTGGGCCCACGCTCCCATTTGCCAGCGCATTAACGTCGGCCCACCCCTCCGCTCGCTGCACAGCCGGCGGATTGGGCCCGCCGGCCTCCTTTGGGCTAACACTCACCATATGTCGGCCCCCGAGGGACCCCTCCCAAGTGCCTGGAGCCACCGCGCCGGGGATCGGGGACCACTGAGCCCCAGCTCCAGACTCATCCTGCCGACACGCCGCCACCCTGGCCGACAGGGGCGCCACCGGTCATTTAGTGTGTGAGAATGGGCAGGGCCCTCCAAGCCCCCAGTGACAATCCAAGGCCCCCTGTGCCAAAACCCTGGGCCCACGCTCCCCCTCGCCAGCGCCCTCACCTCGGCCCGCCCCTCTGCTCGCCGCACAGCCGGCGGTTCGGGCCTGCCGGCCTCCTTTGGGCTAACCCTAAACCTAGGTCGGCCCCAGAGGAGCCCCTCCCAAGGGGCCTGGCGCCGCCACGCTGGGGATTGGGGACACCCGAACCCCACCGCCGGACGCACTCTGCCGCTCCTCACCACCCGGCCCGCTAGGGGCACCGTCCTCATTCAGGGCGTTAGAACGGGCAGGGCCCCCCGGGCCCCCGGCGACCTTCGAAGGTGCCCCGCGACAAAACGCTTGGGGCCATGCTCCCGCTCGCCAGCGCCCTCACCTCGGCTAGCCCCTCCGCATGTGGCAGAGCCGGCGGATAGGGCCTGCCAGCCTCCTGGGGGCTAACCCGAACCCTAGGTCGGCCCCCAAGGGGCCCCTCCCAAGGGGCCTATCGCTGCAATGCCTGGGATTGGTGACCCCCGAGTCCCAGCGCCGGATGCACTGTGCGGCCACGCCGCCACCCGGGCCGGTAGGAGAGCTGTCGGTCATTCAGGGCAGAACAACGGACAGGGCCCTCGGAGCCCCCAGCGCCGTTTGAAGGCCCTCCGCGCCAAAACCCTTGGGCCCACGCTCCCGCTCGCCAGCACCAACACTTCAGCCCACCCTCCGCTCCCTGCACAACCGGCGGATTGGGCCTGACGGTCCCCTGGGGGCTAAACCTAACCCTAGCTCGATCCCTCGAGGGGCCCCTCCCAAGGGGCCTGGTGCTGCAATGCCCGGGATTCCGGACCCACAAGCCCCAGCGCCAGACTCACCCTCCCGCCCCGCTGCCACCCGGGCCTCTAGGGGCACCGCCGGTCATCCAGGGCGGGAGAACGGGCAGGGTCCTCCGAGCCCCTGGTGACCTTCAAAGGCCCCCCGCGCCAAAACTCATGGGCCTACGCTACCGCTCGCCAGCGCCCTCACCTCGGCCCTCCCCTCTGCTCACCGCACAGCCGGTGGATTGGGCCTGCGGCCTCCTGGGGGCTAACCATAACCCTAGGTCAGCCTCCGAGGGGCCCATGCAAAGGGGCCTGGTGCCGCAACACCGGGGATTGGGAACCCCCCAACCCCAGCGACGGACTCACCCTGTCGCCCTGCCGCCACCCAGGCCCCAGGGGCGCCGCAGGTCATTCAGGGCGGGAAAACGGGCAGGGTCCTCCGATCCCCCGGCGACCTTCGAAGGCTTCCCGCGCCAAAACGCTTCGGCCTAGCTCCCGCTCGCCCGCGCCCTCACCTCGGCCCTCCCCTCCGCTCGCCGCACAGCTGGCACATCGGGCCTGCCGGCCTCCTGGGGGCTAACTGTAACCTTAGGTCGGCCCCCGAGGGGCCACTACCAAGGGTCTGCCCCCGCAACGCCGGGGATTGGGGACCCCCAAGCCCCAGTGCTGGGCTCACCCTGCCGCTCCGCCCCCCCGGGCCGCTAGTAGCGCCGCTGGTCATTCAGGGCAGGAGGACGGGTTGGGCCCTCTGAACCCCCGATGACCTTCGAAGGCCCCCCGTGCCAAAACGCTTGGGTCCACATTCTTGCTCTCAAGCGCCCTCACCTGGGTCCACCCCTCCGCTCGCCTCACAGCCGGCGGATCTGGCCTGCTGGCCCCCTGGGGGCTAACAATAACCCTTGGTCGGCCCCCTAGAGCCCTTCCAAAGGGGCCTGGCGCCCCAACGCCGAGGATTGGGGACCCCCAAGCCCCACCGCCCAAGTCACCCTAACACCCCTCCTCCACCCGGGCCGCTAGGGGAGCCGCCGGTCATTCAGGGCAGAAGAACGTACAGGGCCCTCCAAGCCCCCAGCGACTTTCGAAGGACCCCCCGCGCCAAAACGCCTGAGCCCACGCTCCCGCTCGCCAGCGGCCTCACCTCCGCCGGCCTCTCCGCTTGCCGCAGAGTTGGCGGATCGGGCTTCCGGCCTCCTGGGGGCTAAATCTAACCATAGGTCGGTCCCCTAGGGGCCCCAGCAAGGGGCCTAGAGCCGCAACACCGGGGATTGGAGAACCCCGAGCTCCAGCGCTGGACACAACCGGCTGCCCCGCTGCCACATGGGCCACTAGGGGCGCTGCCGTTCATTCAGGGCGGGACAAGGGGCAGGGCCCTCAGAGCCTCTGGCGACATTCGAAGGCCCCCCGCGCCAAAACGCTTGGGCTCACGCTCCCGCTCGCCAGCGCCCTCACCTCGCCCCGCCCCTCCGTTCTCTGCACAGCCAGCGGATCGGGCCCCGGCCTCCTTTGGGCTAACCTCAACCCTAGGTCGGCCCCCGAGGGACCCCTCCCAAGGGGCCAGGCGCCGCCTCGCCGGGGCATTTGGACCCCTGAGCCCTACTCCAGACTCACCCTGCCGCCCCGCCGCCACCCGGGACGCTAGGGGCGCCACCGGTCATTCAGGGAGGGAGTACTGGCAGGGCCCTCCGAGCCCCCGATGACCTTCGAAGGCCCCCCGCACCAAAACGCTTGGGCCTAAGCTCCCGCTCGCCAGCGCCCTCACCTCGGCTCACCCCTCCCCTCGCCGCACAGCCGGCCAATCGGGCCTGCTGGCCTCCTTTGGGCTAACGATAACCCTAGCTCGGCCCCCGAGGGACCCCTCCCAAGCGGCCTGGCAATGCCATGCCGGGTATTGGGGACCCCCGAGCCCGAGCTCCGGACTCACCCTGCCTCCCCGCCGCCACCCTGGCCGCTAGGGAGCCGCCGGGCATTCAGGGCGGGAGAACTTGCTGGGCCCTCCGAGCCCCCGGTGAGCTTCGAAGGCCCCCCATGCCAAAACGCTTGGGCCCACGCTCCCATTTGCCAGCGCATTAACGTCGGCCCACCCCTCCGCTCGCTGCACAGCCGGCGGATTGGGCCCGCCGGCCTCCTTTGGGCTAACACTCACCATATGTCGGCCCCCGAGGGACCCCTCCCAAGTGCCTGGAGCCACCGCGCCGGGGATCGGGGACCACTGAGCCCCAGCTCCAGACTCATCCTGCCGACACGCCGCCACCCTGGCCGACAGGGGCGCCACCGGTCATTTAGTGTGTGAGAATGGGCAGGGCCCTCCAAGCCCCCAGTGACAATCCAAGGCCCCCTGTGCCAAAACCCTGGGCCCACGCTCCCCCTCGCCAGCGCCCTCACCTCGGCCCGCCCCTCTGCTCGCCGCACAGCCGGCGGTTCGGGCCTGCCGGCCTCCTTTGGGCTAACCCTAAACCTAGGTCGGCCCCAGAGGAGCCCCTCCCAAGGGCCCTGGCGCCGCCACGCTGGGGATTGGGGACACCCGAACCCCACCGCCGGACGCACTCTGCCGCTCCTCACCACCCGGCCCGCTAGGGGCGCCGTCCTCATTCAGGGCGTTAGAACGGGCAGGGCCCCCCGGGCCCCCGGCGACCTTCGAAGGTCCCCCGCGACAAAACGCTTGGGGCCATGCTCCCGCTCGCCAGCGCCCTCACCTCGGCTAGCCCCTCCGCATGTGGCAGAGCCGGCGGATAGGGCCTGCCAGCCTCCTGGGGGCTAACCCGAACCCTAGGTCGGCCCCCAAGGGGCCCCTCCCAAGGGGCCTATCGCTGCAATGCCTGGGATTGGTGACCCCCGAGTCCCAGCGCCGGACGCACTGTGCCGCCCCGCCGCCACCTGGGCCGGTAGGAGAGCTGTCGGTCATTCAGGGCAGAACAACGGACAGGGCCCTCGGAGCCCCCAGCGCCGTTTGAAGGCCCTCCGCGCCAAAACCCTTGGGCCCACGCTCCCGCTCGCCAGCACCATCACTTCAGCCCACCCTCCGCTCCCTGCACAACCGGCGGATTGGGCCTGACGGTCCCCTGGGGGCTAAACCTAACCCTAGCTCGATCCCTCGAGGGGCCCCTCCCAAGGGGCCTGGTGCCGCAATGCCCGGGATTCCGGACCCACAAGCCCCAGCGCCAGACTCACCCTCCCGCCCCGCTGCCACCCGGGCCTCTAGGGGCACCGCCGGTCATCCAGGGCGGGAGAACGGGCAGGGTCCTCCGAGCCCCTGGTGACCTTCAAAGGCCCCCCGCGCCAAAACTCATGGGCCTACGCTACCGCTCGCCAGCGCCCTCACCTCGGCCCTCCCCTCTGCTCACCGCACAGCAGGTGGATTGGGCCTGCGGCCTCCTGGGGGCTAACCATAACCCTAGGTCAGCCTCCGAGGGGCCCCTGCAAAGGGGCCTGGTGCCGCAACACCGGGGATTGGGAACCCCCCAACCCCAGCGACGGACTCACCCTGTCGCCCTGCCGCCACCCAGGCCCCAGGGGCGCCGCAGGTCATTCAGGGCGGGAGAACGGGCAGGGTCCTCCGAGCCCCTGGTGACCTTCAAAGGCCCCCGCACCAAAACGCTTGGGCCCCCGCTCCTGCTCTTCAGCGCCCTCACCTCGGCCTGCCCCTCCGCTCGCCACACAGCTGGCAGATTGGGCCTGCCGGCCTCCTGGGGGCTAACCCTAACCCTAGCTCACCCTCGGAGGGGCTCATCCCAAGGTGCCTGGAGCGGCAATGCCGGGCATTGGAGACCCACGAGCCACAGTGCTGGACTCACCATGCTGCCCCGCCGCCACACAGGCCGCTAGTGGCACCACCGGTCATTCAGGGCGGGAGAACGGGAAGGGCCCTTGGAGCCCCCGGCCTCTTTCGAAGGCCCCCCGCGCCAGAAAGCTTGCGCCCACTCTCCCGGTAGCCAGTGCCCTCACCTCGGCCCGCCCCTCTGCTCGCCGCACAGCCGGCGGATAGGGCCCGCCAGCCTCCTGGGGGCTAACCCTATCCCTTCGTCGGCCCCCGAGAGGCCCCTCCCAACGGGCCTGGCACCGCAACACCTGGGTTTGCGGACCGCTAGCCCCAGCATCCGACTCACCATGCTCCCCCGCCGGCAACTGAGCCGCTAGGGGCACCGCCGGACATTCAGTGCGGGAGAACGGGCAGGGCTTCTTGAGCCACGGCGACCTTCGAAGGCCCCCCGCGCCAAAACTCATGGGCCTACGCTACCGCTCGCCAGCGCCCTCACCTCGGCCCTCCCCTCTGCTCACCGCACAGCCGGTGGATTGGGCCTGCGGCCTCCTGGGGGCTAACCATAACCCTAGGTCAGCCTCCGAGGGGCCCCTGCAAAGGGGCCTGGTGCCGCAACACTGGGGATTGGGAACCCCCCAACCCCAGCGACGGACTCACCCTGTCGCCCTGCCGCCACCCGGGCCCCAGGGGCACCGCAGGTCATTCAGGGCGGGAAAACGGGCAGGGTCCTCCGATCCCCCGGCGACCTTCGAAGGCTTCCCGCGCCAAAACGCTTCAGCCAAGCTCCCGCTCGCCCGCACCCTCACCTCGGCCCTCTCCTCCGCTCGCCGCACAGCTGGCACATCGGGCCTGCCGGCCTCCTGGGGGCTAACTGTAACCTTAGGTCGGCCCCCGAGGGGCCACTACCAAGGGTCTGCCCCCGCAACGCCGGGGATTGGGGACCCCCAAGCCCCAGTGCTGGGCTCACCCTGCCGCTCCGCCCCCCCGGGCCGCTAGTAGCGCCGCTGGTCATTCAGGGCAGGAGGACGGGTTGGGCCCTCCGAACCCCCGATGACCTTCGAAGGCCCCCCGTGCCAAAACGCTTGGGTCCACATTCTTGCTCTCAAGCGCCCTCACCTGGGTCCACCCCTCCGCTCGCCTCACAGCCGGCGGATCTGGCCTGCTGGCCCCCTGGGGGCTAACAATAACCCTTGGTCGGCCCCCTAGAGCCCTTCCAAAGGGGCCTGGCGCCCCAACGCCGAGGATTGGGGACCCCCAAGCCCCACCGCCCAAGTCACCCTAACACCCCTCCTCCACCCGGGCCGCTAGGGGAGCCGCCGGTCATTCAGGGCAGAAGAACGTACAGGGCCCTCCAAGCCTCCAGCGACTTTCGAAGGACCCCCGCACCAAAACGCCTGAGCCCACGCTCCCGCTCGCCAGCGGCCTCACCTCCGCCGGCCTCTCCGCTTGCCGCAGAGTTGGCGGATCGGGCTTCCGGCCTCCTGGGGGCTAAATCTAACCATAGGTCGGTCCCCTAGGGGCCCCAGCAAGGGGCCTAGAGCCGCAACACCGGGGATTGGAGAACCCCGAGCTCCAGCGCTGGACACAACCGGCTGCCCCGCTGCCACATGGGCCACTAGGGGCGCTGCCGGTCATTCAGGGCGGGACAAGGGGCAGGGCCCTCAGAGCCTCTGGCGACATTCGAAGGCCCCCCGCGCCAAAACGCTTGGGCTCACGCTCCCGCTCGCCAGCGCCCTCACCTCGCCCCGCCCCTCCGTTCTCTGCACAGCCGGCGGATCGGGCCCCGGCCTCCTTTGGGCTAACCTCAACCCTAGGTCGGCCCCCGAGGGACCCCTCCCAAGGGGCCAGGCGCCGCCTCGCCGGGGCATTTGGACCCCTGAGCCCTACTCCAGACTCACCCTGCCGCCCCGCCGCCACCCGGGACGCTAGGGGCGCCACCGGTCATTCAGGGAGGGAGTACTGGCAGGGCCCTCCGAGCCCCCGATGACCTTCGCAGGCCCCCCGCACCAAAACGCTTGGGCCTAAGCTCCCGCTCGCCAGCGCCCTCACCTCGGCTCACCCCTCCCCTCGCCGCACAGCCGGCCAATCGGGCCTGCTGGCCTCCTTTGGGCTAACGATAACCCTAGCTCGGCCCCCGAGGGACCCCTCCCAAGCGGCCTGGCAATGCCATGCCGGGTATTGGGGACCCCCGAGCCCGAGCTCCGGACTCACCCTGCCTCCCCGCCGCCACCCTGGCCGCTAGGGAGCCGCCGGGCATTCAGGGCGGGAGAACTTGCTGGGCCCTCCGAGCCCCCGGTGAGCTTCGAAGGCCCCCCATGCCAAAACGCTTGGGCCCACGCTCCCATTTGCCAGCGCATTAACGTCGGCCCACCCCTCCGCTCGCTGCACAGCCGGCGGATTGGGCCCGCCGGCCTCCTTTGGGCTAACACTCACCATATGTCGGCCCCCGAGGGACCCCTCCCAAGTGCCTGGAGCCACCGCGCCGGGGATCGGGGACCACTGAGCCCCAGCTCCAGACTCATCCTGCCGACACGCCGCCACCCTGGCCGACAGGGGCGCCACCGGTCATTTAGTGTGTGAGAATGGGCAGGGCCCTCCAAGCCCCCAGTGACAATCCAAGGCCCCCTGTGCCAAAACCCTGGGCCCACGCTCCCCCTCGCCAGCGCCCTCACCTCGGCCCGCCCCTCTGCTCGCCGCACAGCCGGCGGTTCGGGCCTGCCGGCCTCCTTTGGGCTAACCCTAAACCTAGGTCGGCCCCAGAGGAGCCCCTCCCAAGGGGCCTGGCGCCGCCACGCTGGGGATTGGGGACACCCGAACCCCACCGCCGGACGCACTCTGCCGCTCCTCACCACCCGGCCCGCTAGGGGCGCCGTCCTCATTCAGGGCGTTAGAACGGGCAGGGCCCCCCGGGCCCCCGGCGACCTTCGAAGGTCCCCCGCGACAAAACGCTTGGGGCCATGCTCCCGCTCGCCAGCGCCCTCACCTCGGCTAGCCCCTCCGCATGTGGCAGAGCTGGCGGATAGGGCCTGCCAGCCTCCTGGGGGCTAACCCGAACCCTAGGTCGGCCCCCAAGGGGCCCGTCCCAAGGGGCCTATCGCTGCAATGCCTGGGATTGGTGACCCCCGAGTCCCAGCGCCGGACGCACTGTGCCGCCCCGCCGCCACCCGGGCCGGTAGGAGAGCTGTCGGTCATTCAGGGCAGAACAACGGACAGGGCCCTCGGAGCCCCCAGCGCCGTTTGAAGGCCCTCCGCGCCAAAACCCTTGGGCCCACGCTCCCGCTCGCCAGCACCATCACTTCAGCCCACCCTCCGCTCCCTGCACAACCGGCGGATTGGGCCTGACGGTCCCCTGGGGGCTAAACCTAACCCTAGCTCGATCCCTCGAGGGGCCCCTCCCAAGGGGCCTGGTGCCGCAATGCCCGGGATTCCGGACCCACAAGCCCCAGCGCCAGACTCACCCTCCCGCCCCGCTGCCACCCGGGCCTCTAGGGGCACCGCCGGTCATCCAGGGCGGGAGAACGGGCAGGGTCCTCCGAGCCCCTGGTGACCTTCAAAGGCCCCCCGCGCCAAAACTCATGGGCCTACGCTACCGCTCGCCAGCGCCCTCACCTCGGCCCTCCCCTCTGCTCACCGCACAGCCGGTGGATTGGGCCTGCGGCCTCCTGGGGGCTAACCATAACCCTAGGTCAGCCTCCGAGGGGCCCCTGCAAAGGGGCCTGGTGCCGCAACACCGGGGATTGGGAACCCCCCAACCCCAGCGACGGACTCACCCTGTCGCCCTGCCGCCACCCAGGCCCCAGGGGCGCCGCAGGTCATTCAGGGCGGGAGAACGGGCAGGGTCCTCCGAGCCCCTGGTGACCTTCAAAGGCCCCCGCACCAAAACGCTTGGGCCCCCGCTCCTGCTCTTCAGCGCCCTCACCTCGGCCTGCCCCTCCGCTCGCCACACAGCTGGCAGATTGGGCCTGCCGGCCTCCTGGGGGCTAACCCTAACCCTAGCTCACCCTCGGAGGGGCTCATCCCAAGGTGCCTGGAGCGGCAATGCCGGGCATTGGAGACCCACGAGCCACAGTGCTGGACTCACCATGCTGCCCCGCCGCCACACAGGCCGCTAGTGGCACCACCGGTCATTCAGGGCGGGAGAACGGGAAGGGCCCTTGGAGCCCCTGGCCTCTTTCGAAGGCCCCCCGCGCCAGAAAGCTTGCGCCCACTCTCCCGGTAGCCAGTGCCCTCACCTCGGCCCGCCCCTCTGCTCGCCGCACAGCCGGCGGATAGGGCCCGCCAGCCTCCTGGGGGCTAACCCTATCCCTTCGTCGGCCCCCGAGAGGCCCCTCCCAACGGGCCTGGCACCGCAACACCTGGGTTTGCGGACCGCTAGCCCCAGCATCCGACTCACCATGCTCCCCCGCCGGCAACTGAGCCGCTAGGGGCACCGCCGGACATTCAGTGCGGGAGAACGGGCAGGGCTTCTTGAGCCCCGGCGACCTTCGAAGGCCCCCCGCGCCAAAACTCATGGGCCTACGCTACCGCTCGCCAGCGCCCTCACCTCGGCCCTCCCCTCTGCTCACCGCACAGCCGGTGGATTGGGCCTGCGGCCTCCTGGGGGCTAACCATAACCCTAGGTCAGCCTCCGAGGGGCCCCTGCAAAGGGGCCTGGTGCCGCAACACTGGGGATTGGGAACCCCCCAACCCCAGCGACGGACTCACCCTGTCGCCCTGCCGCCACCCGGGCCCCAGGGGCGCCGCAGGTCATTCAGGGCGGGAAAACGGGCAGGGTCCTCCGATCCCCCGGCGACCTTCGAAGGCTTCCCGCGCCAAAACGCTTCAGCCAAGCTCCCGCTCGCCCGCACCCTCACCTCGGCCCTCTCCTCCGCTCGCCGCACAGCTGGCACATCGGGCCTGCCGGCCTCCTGGGGGCTAACTGTAACCTTAGGTCGGCCCCCGAGGGGCCACTACCAAGGGTCTGCCCCCGCAACGTCGGGGATTGGGGATCCCCAAGCCCCAGTGCTGGGCTCACCCTGCCGCTCCGCCCCCCCGGGCCGCTAGTAGCGCCGCTGGTCATTCAGGGCAGGAGGACGGGTTGGGCCCTCCGAACCCCCGATGACCTTCGAAGGCCCCCCGTGCCAAAACGCTTGGGTCCACATTCTTGCTCTCAAGCGCCCTCACCTGGGTCCACCCCTCCGCTCGCCTCACAGCCGGCGGATCTGGCCTGCTGGCCCCCTGGGGGCTAACAATAACCCTTGGTCGGCCCCCTAGAGCCCTTCCAAAGGGGCCTGGCGCCCCAACGCCGAGGATTGGGGACCCCCAAGCCCCAGCGCCCAAGTCACCCTAACACCCCTCCTCCACCCGGGCCGCTAGGGGAGCCGCCGGTCATTCAGGGCAGAAGAACGTACAGGGCCCTCCAAGCCCCCAGCGACTTTCGAAGGACCCCCGCGCCAAAACGCCTGAGCCCACGCTCCCGCTCGCCAGCGGCCTCACCTCCGCCGGCCTCTCCGCTTGCCGCAGAGTTGGCGGATCGGGCTTCCGGCCTCCTGGGGGCTAAATCTAACCATAGGTCGGTCCCCTAGGGGCCCCAGCAAGGGGCCTAGAGCCGCAACACCGGGGATTGGAGAACCCCGAGCTCCAGCGCTGGACACAACCGGCTGCCCCGCTGCCACATGGGCCACTAGGGGCGCTGCCGGTCATTCAGGGCGGGACAAGGGGCAGGGCCCTCAGAGCCTCTGGCGACATTCGAAGGCCCCCCGCGCCAAAACGCTTGGGCTCACGCTCCCGCTCGCCAGCGCCCTCACCTCGCCCCGCCCCTCCGTTCTCTGCACAGCCGGCGGATCTGGCCCCGGCCTCCTTTGGGCTAACCTCAACCCTAGGTCGGCCCCCGAGGGACCCCTCCCAAGGGGCCAGGCGCCGCCTCGCCGGGGCATTTGGACCCCTGAGCCCTACTCCAGACTCACCCTGCCGCCCCGCCGCCACCCGGGACGCTAGGGGCGCCACCGGTCATTCAGGGAGGGAGTACTGGCAGGGCCCTCCGAGCCCCCGATGACCTTCGAAGGCCCCCCGCACCAAAACGCTTGGGCCTAAGCTCCCGCTCGCCAGCGCCCTCACCTCGGCTCACCCCTCCCCTCGCCGCACAGCCGGCCAATCGGGCCTGCTGGCCTCCTTTGGGCTAACGATAACCCTAGCTCGGCTCCCGAGGGACCCCTCCCAAGCGGCCTGGCAATGCCATGCCGGGTATTGGGGACCCCCAAGCCCGAGCTCCGGACTCACCCTGCCTCCCCGCCGCCACCCTGGCCGCTAGGGAGCCGCCGGGCATTCAGGGCGGGAGAACTTGCTGGGCCCTCCGAGCCCCCGGTGAGCTTCGAAGGCCCCCCATGCCAAAACGCTTGGGCCCACGCTCCCATTTGCCAGCGCATTAACGTCGGCCCACCCCTCCGCTCGCTGCACAGCCGGCGGATTGGGCCCGCCGGCCTCCTTTGGGCTAACACTCACCATATGTCGGCCCCCGAGGGACCCCTCCCAAGTGCCTGGAGCCACCGCGCCGGGGATCGGGGACCACTGAGCCCCAGCTCCAGACTCATCCTGCCGACACGCCGCCACCCTGGCCGACAGGGGCGCCACCGGTCATTTAGTGTGTGAGAATGGGCAGGGCCCTCCAAGCCCCCAGTGACAATCCAAGGCCCCCTGTGCCAAAACCCTGGGCCCACGCTCCCCCTCGCCAGCGCCCTCACCTCGGCCCGCCCCTCTGCTCGCCGCACAGCCGGCGGTTCGGGCCTGCCGGCCTCCTTTGGGCTAACCCTAAACCTAGGTCGGCCCCAGAGGAGCCCCTCCCAAGGGGCCTGGCGCCGCCACGCTGGGGATTGGGGACACCCGAACCCCACCGCCGGACGCACTCTGCCGCTCCTCACCACCCGGCCCGCTAGGGGCGCCGTCCTCATTCAGGGCGTTAGAACGGGCAGGGCCCCCCGGGCCCCCGGCGACCTTCGAAGGTCCCCCGCGACAAAACGCTTGGGGCCATGCTCCCGCTCGCCAGCGCCCTCACCTCGGCTAGCCCCTCCGCATGTGGCAGAGCTGGCGGATAGGGCCTGCCAGCCTCCTGGGGGCTAACCCGAACCCTAGGTCGGCCCCCAAGGGGCCCCTCCCAAGGGGCCTATCACTGCAATGCCTGGGATTGGTGACCCCCGAGTCCCAGCGCCGGACGCACTGTGCCGCCCCGCCGCCACCCGGGCCGGTAGGAGAGCTGTCGGTCATTCAGGGCAGAACAACGGACAGGGCCCTCGGAGCCCCCAGCGCCGTTTGAAGGCCCTCCGCGCCAAAACCCTTGGGCCCACGCTCCCGCTCGCCAGCACCATCACTTCAGCCCACCCTCCGCTCCCTGCACAACCGGCGGATTGGGCCTGACGGTCCCCTGGGGGCTAAACCTAACCCTAGCTCGATCCCTCGAGGGGCCCCTCCCAAGGGGCCTGGTGCCGCAATGCCCGGGATTCCGGACCCACAAGCCCCAGCGCCAGACTCACCCTCCCGCCCCGCTGCCACCCGGGCCTCTAGGGGCACCGCCGGTCATCCAGGGCGGGAGAACGGGCAGGGTCCTCCGAGCCCCTGGTGACCTTCAAAGGCCCCCCGCGCCAAAACTCATGGGCCTACGCTACCGCTCGCCAGCGCCCTCACCTCGGCCCTCCCCTCTGCTCACCGCACAGCCGGTGGATTGGGCCTGCGGCCTCCTGGGGGCTAACCATAACCCTAGGTCAGCCTCCGAGGGGCCCCTGCAAAGGGGCCTGGTGCCGCAACACCGGGGATTGGGAACCCCCCAACCCCAGCGACAGACTCACCCTGTCGCCCTGCCGCCACCCAGGCCCCAGGGGCGCCGCAGGTCATTCAGGGCGGGAGAACGGGCAGGGTCCTCCGAGCCCCTGGTGACCTTCAAAGGCCCCCGCACCAAAACGCTTGGGCCCCCGCTCCTGCTCTTCAGCGCCCTCACCTCGGCCTGCCCCTCCGCTCGCCACACAGCTGGCAGATTGGGCCTGCCGGCCTCCTGGGGGCTAACCCTAACCCTAGCTCACCCTCGGAGGGGCTCATCCCAAGGTGCCTGGAGCGGCAATGCCGGGCATTGGAGACCCACGAGCCACAGTGCTGGACTCACCATGCTGCCCCGCCGCCACACAGGCCGCTAGTGGCACCACCGGTCATTCAGGGCGGGAGAACGGGAAGGGCCCTTGGAGCCCCCGGCCTCTTTCGAAGGCCCCCCGCGCCAGAAAGCTTGCGCCCACTCTCCCGGTAGCCAGTGCCCTCACCTCGGCCCGCCCCTCTGCTCGCCGCACAGCCGGCGGATAGGGCCCGCCAGCCTCCTGGGGGCTAACCCTATCCCTTCGTCGGCCCCCGAGAGGCCCCTCCCAACGGGCCTGGCACCGCAACACCTGGGTTTGCGGACCGCTAGCCCCAGCATCCGACTCACCATGCTCCCCCGCCGGCAACTGAGCCGCTAGGGGCACCGCCGGACATTCAGTGCGGGAGAACGGGCAGGGCTTCTTGAGCCACGGCGACCTTCGAAGGCCCCCCGCGCCAAAACTCATGGGCCTACGCTACCGCTCGCCAGCGCCCTCACCTCGGCCCTCCCCTCTGCTCACCGCACAGCCGGTGGATTGGGCCTGCGGCCTCCTGGGGGCTAACCATAACCCTAGGTCAGCCTCCGAGGGGCCCCTGCAAAGGGGCCTGGTGCCGCAACACTGGGGATTGGGAACCCCCCAACCCCAGCGACGGACTCACCCTGTCGCCCTGCCGCCACCCGGGCCCCAGGGGCGCCGCAGGTCATTCAGGGCGGGAAAACGGGCAGGGTCCTCCGATCCCCCGGCGACCTTCGAAGGCTTCCCGCGCCAAAACGCTTCAGCCAAGCTCCCGCTCGCCCGCACCCTCACCTCGGCCCTCTCCTCCGCTCGCCGCACAGCTGGCACATCGGGCCTGCCGGCCTCCTGGGGGCTAACTGTAACCTTAGGTCGGCCCCCGAGGGGCCACTACCAAGGGTCTGCCCCCGCAACGCCAGGGATTGGGGACCCCCAAGCCCCAGTGCTGGGCTCACCCTGCCGCTCCGCCCCCCCGGGCCGCTAGTAGCGCCGCTGGTCATTCAGGGCAGGAGGACGGGTTGGGCCCTCCGAACCCCCGATGACCTTCGAAGGCCCCCCGTGCCAAAACGCTTGGGTCCACATTCTTGCTCTCAAGCGCCCTCACCTGGGTCCACCCCTCCGCTCGCCTCACAGCCGGCGGATCTGGCCTGCTGGCCCCCTGGGGGCTAACAATAACCCTTGGTCGGCCCCCTAGAGCCCTTCCAAAGGGGCCTGGCGCCCCAACGCCGAGGATTGGGGACCCCCAAGCCCCAGCGCCCAAGTCACCCTAACACCCCTCCTCCACCCGGGCCGCTAGGGGAGCCGCCGGTCATTCAGGGCAGAAGAACGTACAGGGCCCTCCAAGCCCCCAGCGACTTTCGAAGGACCCCCGCGCCAAAACGCCTGAGCCCACGCTCCCGCTCGCCAGCGGCCTCACCTCCGCCGGCCTCTCCGCTTGCCGCAGAGTTGGCGGATCGGGCTTCCGGCCTCCTGGGGGCTAAATCTAACCATAGGTCGGTCCCCTAGGGGCCCCAGCAAGGGGCCTAGAGCCGCAACACCGGGGATTGGAGAACCCCGAGCTCCAGCGCTGGACACAACCGGCTGCCCCGCTGCCACATGGGCCACTAGGGGCGCTGCCGGTCATTCAGGGCGGGACAAGGGGCAGGGCCCTCAGAGCCTCTGGCGACATTCGAAGGCCCCCCGCGCCAAAACGCTTGGGCTCACGCTCCCGCTCGCCAGCGCCCTCACCTCGCCCCGCCCCTCCGTTCTCTGCACAGCCGGCGGATCGGGCCCCGGCCTCCTTTGGGCTAACCTCAACCCTAGGTCGGCCCCCGAGGGACCCCTCCCAAGGGGCCAGGCGCCGCCTCGCCGGGGCATTTGGACCCCTGAGCCCTACTCCAGACTCACCCTGCCGCCCCGCCGCCACCCGGGACGCTAGGGGCGCCACCGGTCATTCAGGGAGGGAGTACTGGCAGGGCCCTCCGAGCCCCCGATGACCTTCGAAGGCCCCCCGCACCAAAACGCTTGGGCCTAAGCTCCCGCTCGCCAGCGCCCTCACCTCGGCTCACCCCTCCCCTCGCCGCACAGCCGGCCAATCGGGCCTGCTGGCCTCCTTTGGGCTAACGATAACCCTAGCTCGGCCCCCGAGGGACCCCTCCCAAGCGGCCTGGCAATGCCATGCCGGGTATTGGGGACCCCCGAGCCCGAGCTCCGGACTCACCCTGCCTCCCCGCCGCCACCCTGGCCGCTAGGGAGCCGCCGGGCATTCAGGGCGGGAGAACTTGCTGGGCCCTCCGAGCCCCGGGTGAGATTCGAAGGCCCCCCATGCCAAAACGCTTGGGCCCACGCTCCCATTTGCCAGCGCATTAATGTCGGCCCACCCCTCCGCTCGCTGCACAGCCGGCGGATTGGGCCCGCCGGCCTCCTTTGGGCTAACACTCACCATATGTCGGCCCCCGAGGGACCCCTCCCAAGTGCCTGGAGCCACCGCGCCGGGGATCGGGGACCACTGAGCCCCAGCTCCAGACTCATCCTGCCGACACGCCGCCACCCTGGCCGACAGGGGTGCCACCGGTCATTTAGTGTGTGAGAATGGGCAGGGCCCTCCAAGCCCCCAGTGACAATCCAAGGCCCCCTGTGCCAAAACCCTGGGCCCACGCTCCCCCTCGCCAGCGCCCTCACCTCGGCCCGCCCCTCTGCTCGCCGCACAGCCGGCGGTTCGGGCCTGCCGGCCTCCTTTGGGCTAACCCTAAACCTAGGTCGGCCCCAGAGGAGCCCCTCCCAAGGGGCCTGGCGCCGCCACGCTGGGGATTGGGGACACCCGAACCCCACCGCCGGACGCACTCTGCCGCTCCTCACCACCCGGCCCGCTAGGGGCGCCGTCCTCATTCAGGGCGTTAGAACGGGCAGGGTCCCCCGGGCCCCCGGCGACCTTCGAAGGTCCCCCGCGACAAAACGCTTGGGGCCATGCTCCCGCTCGCCAGCGCCCTCACCTCGGCTAGCCCCTCCGCATGTGGCAGAGCCGGCGGATAGGGCCTGCCAGCCTCCTGGGGGCTAACCCGAACCCTAGGTCGGCCCCCAAGGGGCCCCTCCCAAGGGGCCTATCGCTGCAATGCCTGGGATTGGTGACCCCCGAGTCCCAGCGCCGGACGCACTGTGCCGCCCCGCCGCCACCCGGGCCGGTAGGAGAGCTGTCGGTCATTCAGGGCAGAACAACGGACAGGGCCCTCGGAGCCCCCAGCGCCGTTTGAAGGCCCTCCGCGCCAAAACCCTTGGGCCCACGCTCCCGCTCGCTAGCACCATCACTTCAGCCCACCCTCCGCTCCCTGCACAACCGGCGGATTGGCCCGACGGTCCCCTGGGGGCTAAACCTAACCCTAGCTCGATCCCTCGAGGGGCCCCTCCCAAGGGGCCTGGTGCCGCAATGCCCGGGATTCCGGACCCACAAACCCCAGCGCCAGACTCACCCTCCCGCCCCGCTGCCACCCGGGCCTCTAGGGGCACCGCCGGTCATCCAGGGCGGGAGAACGGGCAGGGTCCTCCGAGCCCCTGGTGACCTTCAAAGGCCCCCCGCGCCAAAACTCATGGGCCTACGCTACCGCTCGCCAGCGCCCTCACCTCGGCCCTCCCCTCTGCTCACCGCACAGCCGGTGGATTGGGCCTGCGGCCTCCTGGGGGCTAACCTTAACCCTAGGTCAGCCTCCGAGGGGCCCCTGCAAAGGGGCCTGGTGCCGCAACACCGGGGATTGGGAACCCCCCAACCCCAGCGACGGACTCACCCTGTCGCCCTGCCGCCACCCAGGCCCCAGGGGCGCCGCAGGTCATTCAGGGCGGGAAAACGGGCAGGGTCCTCCGATCCCCCGGCGACCTTCGAAGGCTTCCCGCGCCAAAACGCTTCGGCCTAGCTCCCGCTCGCCCGCACCCTCACCTAGGCCCTCTCCTCCGCTCGCCGCACAGCTGGCACATCGGGCCTGCCGGCCTCCTGGGGGCTAACTGTAACCTTAGGTCGGACCCCGAGGGGCCACTACCAAGGGTCTGCCCCCGCAACGCCGGGGATTGGGGACCCCCAAGCCCCAGTGCTGGGCTCACCCTGTCGCTCCGCCCCCCTGGGCCGCTAGTAGCGCCGCTGGTCATTCAGGGCAGGAGGACGGGTTGGGCCCTCCGAACCCCCGATGACCTTCGAAGGCCCCCCGTGCCAAAACGCTTGGGTCCACATTCTTGCTCTCAAGCGCCCTCACCTGGGTCCACCCCTCCGCTCGCCTCACAGCCGGCGGATCTGGCCTGCTGGCCCCCTGGGGGCTAACAATAACCCTTGGTCGGCCCCCTAGAGCCCTTCCAAAGGGGCCTGGCGCCCCAACGCCGAGGATTGGGGACCCCCAAGCCCCAGCGCCCAAGTCACCCTAACACCCCTCCTCCACCCGGGCCGCTAGGGGAGCCGCCGGTCATTCAGGGCAGAAGAACGTACAGGGCCCTCCAAGCCCCCAGCGACTTTCGAAGGACCCCCGCGCCAAAACGCCTGAGCCCACGCTCCCGCTCGCCAGCGGCCTCACCTCCGCCGGCCTCTCCGCTTGCCGCAGAGTTGGCGGATCGGGCTTCCGGCCTCCTGGGGGCTAAATCTAACCATAGGTCGGTCCCCTAGGGGCCCCAGCAAGGGGCCTAGAGCCGCAACACCGGGGATTGGAGAACCCCGAGCTCCAGCGCTGGACACAACCGGCTGCCCCGCTGCCACATGGGCCACTAGGGGCGCTGCCGGTCATTCAGGGCGGGACAAGGGGCAGGGCCCTCAGAGCCTCTGGCGACATTCGAAGGCCCCCCGCGCCAAAACGCTTGGGCTCACGCTCCCGCTCGCCAGCGCCCTCACCTCGCCCCGCCCCTCCGTTCTCTGCACAGCCGGCGGATCGGGCCCCGGCCTCCTTTGGGCTAACCTCAACCCTAGGTCGGCCCCCGAGGGACCCCTCCCAAGGGGCCAGGCGCCGCCTCGCCGGGGCATTTGGACCCCTGAGCCCTACTCCAGACTCACCCTGCCGCCCCGCCGCCACCCGGGACGCTAGGGGCGCCACCGGTCATTCAGGGAGGGAGTACTGGCAGGGCCCTCCGAGCCCCCGATGACCTTCGAAGGCCCCCCGCACCAAAACGCTTGGGCCTAAGCTCCCGCTCGCCAGCGCCCTCACCTCGGCTCACCCCTCCCCTCGCCGCACAGCCGGCCAATCGGGCCTGCTGGCCTCCTTTGGGCTAACGATAACCCTAGCTCGGCCCCCGAGGGACCCCTCCCAAGCGGCCTGGCAATGCCATGCCGGGTATTGGGGACCCCCGAGCCCGAGCTCCGGACTCACCCTGCCTCCCCGCCGCCACCCTGGCCGCTAGGGAGCCGCCGGGCATTCAGGGCGGGAGAACTTGCTGGGCCCTCCGAGCCCCCGGTGAGCTTCGAAGGCCCCCCATGCCAAAACGCTTGGGCCCACGCTCCCATTTGCCAGCGCATTAACGTCGGCCCACCCCTCCGCTCGCTGCACAGCCGGCGGATTGGGCCCGCCGGCCTCCTTTGGGCTAACACTCACCATATGTCGGCCCCCGAGGGACCCCTCCCAAGTGCCTGGAGCCACCGCGCCGGGGATCGGGGACCACTGAGCCCCAGCTCCAGACTCATCCTGCCGACACGCCGCCACCCTGGCCGACAGGGGCGCCACCGGTCATTTAGTGTGTGAGAATGGGCAGGGCCCTCCAAGCCCCCAGTGACAATCCAAGGCCCCCTGTGCCAAAACCCTGGGCCCACGCTCCCCCTCGCCAGCGCCCTCACCTCGGCCCGCCCCTCTGCTCGCCGCACAGCCGGCGGTTCGGGCCTGCCGGCCTCCTTTGGGCTAACCCTAAACCGAGGTCGGCCCCAGAGGAGCCCCTCCCAAGGGGCCTGGCGCCGCCACGCTGGGGATTGGGGACACCCGAACCCCACCGCCGGACGCACTCTGCCGCTCCTCACCACCCGGCCCGCTAGGGGCGCCGTCCTCATTCAGAGCGTTAGAACGGGCAGGGCCCCCCGGGCCCCCGGCGACCTTCGAAGGTCCCCCGCGACAAAACGCTTGGGGCCATGCTCCCGCTCGCCAGCGCCCTCACCTCGGCTAGCCCCTCCGCATGTGGCAGAGCCGGCGGATAGGGCCTGCCAGCCTCCTGGGGGCTAACCCGAACCCTAGGTCGGCCCCCAAGGGGCCCCTCCCAAGGGGCCTATCGCTGCAATGCCTGGGATTGGTGACCCCCGAGTCCCAGCGCCGGACGCACTGTGTCGCCCCGCCGCCACCCGGGCCGGTAGGAGAGCTGTCGGTCATTCAGGGCAGAACAACGGACAGGGCCCTCGGAGCCCCCAGCGCCGTTTGAAGGCCCTCCGCGCCAAAACCCTTGGGCCCACGCTCCCGCTCGCCAGCACCATCACTTCAGCCCACCCTCCGCTCCATGCACAACCGGTGGATTGGGCCTGACGTTCCCCTGGGGGCTAAACCTAACCCTAGCTCCATCCCTCGAGGGGCCCCTCCCAAGGGGCCTGGTGCCGCAATGCCCGGGATTCCGGACCCACAAGCCCCAGCGCCAGACTCACCCTCCCGCCCCGCTGCCACCCGGGCCTCTAGGGGCACCGCCGGTCATCCAGGGCGGGAGAACGGGCAGGGTCCTCCGAGCCCCTGGTGACCTTCAAAGGCCCCCCGCGCCAAAACTCATGGGCCTACGCTACCGCTCGCCAGCGCCCTCACCTCGGCCCTCCCCTCTGCTCACCGCACAGCCGGTGGATTGGGCCTGCGGCCTCCTGGGGGCTAACCTTAACCCTAGGTCAGCCTCCGAGGGGCCCCTGCAAAGGGGCCTGGTGCCGCAACACCGGGGATTGGGAACCCCCCAACCCCAGCGACGGACTCACCCTGTCGCCCTGCCGCCACCCAGGCCCCAGGGGCGCCGCAGGTCATTCAGGGCGGGAAAACGGGCAGGGTCCTCCGATCCCCCGGCGACCTTCGAAGGCTTCCCGCGCCAAAACGCTTCGGCCTAGCTCCCGCTCGCCCGCACCCTCACCTAGGCCCTCTCCTCCGCTCGCCGCACAGCTGGCACATCGGGCCTGCCGGCCTCCTGGGGGCTAACTGTAACCTTAGGTCGGACCCCGAGGGGCCACTACCAAGGGTCTGCCCCCGCAACGCCGGGGATTGGGGACCCCCAAGCCCCAGTGCTGGGCTCACCCTGTCGCTCCGCCCCCCTGGGCCGCTAGTAGCGCCGCTGGTCATTCAGGGCAGGAGGACGGGTTGGGCCCTCCGAACCCCCGATGACCTTCGAAGGCCCCCCGTGCCAAAACGCTTGGGTCCACATTCTTGCTCTCAAGCGCCCTCACCTGGGTCCACCCCTCCGCTCGCCTCACAGCCGGCGGATCTGGCCTGCTGGCCCCCTGGGGGCTAACAATAACCCTTGGTCGGCCCCCTAGAGCCCTTCCAAAGGGGCCTGGCGCCCCAACGCCGAGGATTGGGGACCCCCAAGCCCCAGCGCCCAAGTCACCCTAACACCCCTCCTCCACCCGGGCCGCTAGGGGAGCCGCCGGTCATTCAGGGCAGAAGAACGTACAGGGCCCTCCAAGCCCCCAGCGACTTTCGAAGGACCCCCGCGCCAAAACGCCTGAGCCCACGCTCCCGCTCGCCAGCGGCCTCACCTCCGCCGGCCTCTCCGCTTGCCGCAGAGTTGGCGGATCGGGCTTCCGGCCTCCTGGGGGCTAAATCTAACCATAGGTCGGTCCCCTAGGGGCCCCAGCAAGGGGCCTAGAGCCGCAACACCGGGGATTGGAGAACCCCGAGCTCCAGCGCTGGACACAACCGGCTGCCCCGCTGCCACATGGGCCACTAGGGGCGCTGCCGGTCATTCAGGGCGGGACAAGGGGCAGGGCCCTCAGAGCCTCTGGCGACATTCGAAGGCCCCCCGCGCCAAAACGCTTGGGCTCACGCTCCCGCTCGCCAGCGCCCTCACCTCGCCCCGCCCCTCCGTTCTCTGCACAGCCGGCGGATCGGGCCCCGGCCTCCTTTGGGCTAACCTCAACCCTAGGTCGGCCCCCGAGGGACCCCTCCCAAGGGGCCAGGCGCCGCCTCGCCGGGGCATTTGGACCCCTGAGCCCTACTCCAGACTCACCCTGCCGCCCCGCCGCCACCCGGGACGCTAGGGGCGCCACCGGTCATTCAGGGAGGGAGTACTGGCAGGGCCCTCCGAGCCCCCGATGACCTTCGAAGGCCCCCCGCACCAAAACGCTTGGGCCTAAGCTCCCGCTCGCCAGCGCCCTCACCTCGGCTCACCCCTCCCCTCGCCGCACAGCCGGCCAATCGGGCCTGCTGGCCTCCTTTGGGCTAACGATAACCCTAGCTCGGCCCCCGAGGGACCCCTCCCAAGCGGCCTGGCAATGCCATGCCGGGTATTGGGGACCCCCGAGCCCGAGCTCCGGACTCACCCTGCCTCCCCGCCGCCACCCTGGCCGCTAGGGAGCCGCCGGGCATTCAGGGCGGGAGAACTTGCTGGGCCCTCCGAGCCCCCGGTGAGCTTCGAAGGCCCCCCATGCCAAAACGCTTGGGCCCACGCTCCCATTTGCCAGCGCATTAACGTCGGCCCACCCCTCCGCTCGCTGCACAGCCGGCGGATTGGGCCCGCCGGCCTCCTTTGGGCTAACACTCACCATATGTCGGCCCCCGAGGGACCCCTCCCAAGTGCCTGGAGCCACCGCGCCGGGGATCGGGGACCACTGAGCCCCAGCTCCAGACTCATCCTGCCGACACGCCGCCACCCTGGCCGACAGGGGCGCCACCGGTCATTTAGTGTGTGAGAATGGGCAGGGCCCTCCAAGCCCCCAGTGACAATCCAAGGCCCCCTGTGCCAAAACCCTGGGCCCACGCTCCCCCTCGCCAGCGCCCTCACCTCGGCCCGCCCCTCTGCTCGCCGCACAGCCGGCGGTTCGGGCCTGCCGGCCTCCTTTGGGCTAACCCTAAACCGAGGTCGGCCCCAGAGGAGCCCCTCCCAAGGGGCCTGGCGCCGCCACGCTGGGGATTGGGGACACCCGAACCCCACCGCCGGACGCACTCTGCCGCTCCTCACCACCCGGCCCGCTAGGGGCGCCGTCCTCATTCAGAGCGTTAGAACGGGCAGGGCCCCCCGGGCCCCCGGCGACCTTCGAAGGTCCCCCGCGACAAAACGCTTGGGGCCATGCTCCCGCTCGCCAGCGCCCTCACCTCGGCTAGCCCCTCCGCATGTGGCAGAGCCGGCGGATAGGGCCTGCCAGCCTCCTGGGGGCTAACCCGAACCCTAGGTCGGCCCCCAAGGGGCCCCTCCCAAGGGGCCTATCGCTGCAATGCCTGGGATTGGTGACCCCCGAGTCCCAGCGCCGGACGCACTGTGTCGCCCCGCCGCCACCCGGGCCGGTAGGAGAGCTGTCGGTCATTCAGGGCAGAACAACGGACAGGGCCCTCGGAGCCCCCAGCGCCGTTTGAAGGCCCTCCGCGCCAAAACCCTTGGGCCCACGCTCCCGCTCGCCAGCACCATCACTTCAGCCCACCCTCCGCTCCATGCACAACCGGTGGATTGGGCCTGACGTTCCCCTGGGGGCTAAACCTAACCCTAGCTCCATCCCTCGAGGGGCCCCTCCCAAGGGGCCTGGTGCCGCAATGCCCGGGATTCCGGACCCACAAGCCCCAGCGCCAGACTCACCCTCCCGCCCCGCTGCCACCCGGGCCTCTAGGGGCACCGCCGGTCATCCAGGGCGGGAGAACGGGCAGGGTCCTCCGAGCCCCTGGTGACCTTCAAAGGCCCCCCGCGCCAAAACTCATGGGCCTACGCTACCGCTCGCCAGCGCCCTCACCTCGGCCCTCCCCTCTGCTCACCGCACAGCCGGTGGATTGGGCCTGCGGCCTCCTGGGGGCTAACCATAACCCTAGGTCAGCCTCCGAGGGGCCCCTGCAAAGGGGCCTGGTGCCGCAACACCGGGGATTGGGAACCCCCCAACCCCAGCGACGGACTCACCCTGTCGCCCTGCCGCCACCCAGGCCCCAGGGGCGCCGCAGGTCATTCAGGGCGGGAGAACGGGCAGGGTCCTCCGAGCCCCTGGTGACCTTCGAAGGCCCCCGCACCAAAACGCTTGGGCCCACGCTCCTGCTCTTCAGCGCCCTCACCTCGGCCTGCCCCTCCGCTCGCCACACAGCTGGCAGATTGGGCCTGCCGGCCTCCTGGGGGCTAACCCTAACCCTAGCTCACCCTCGGAGGGGCTCATCCCAAGGTGCCTGGAGCGGCAATGCCGGGCATTGGAGACCCACGAGAAACAGTGCTGGACTCACCGTGCTGCCCCGCCGCCACACAGGCCGCTAGTGGCACCACCGGTCATTCAGGGCGGGAGAACGGGAAGGGCCCTTGGAGCCCCCGGCCTCTTTCGAAGGCCCCCCGCGCCAGAAAGCTTGCGCCCACTCTCCCGGTAGCCAGTGCCGTCACCTCGGCCCGCCCCTCCGCTCGCCGCACAGCCGGCGGATAGGGCCCGCCAGCCTCCTGGGGGCTAACCCTATCCCTTCGTCGGCCCCCGAGAGGCCCCTCCCAACGGGCCTGGCACCGCAACACCTGGGTTTGCGGACCGCTAGCCCCAGCATCCGACTCACCATGCTCCCCCGCCGGCAACTGAGCCGCTAGGGGCACCGCCGGACATTCAGTGCGGGAGAACGGGCAGGGCTTCTTGAGCCCCGGCGACCTTCGAAGGCCCCCCGCGCCAAAACTCATGGGCCTACGCTACCGCTCGCCAGCGCCCTCACCTCGGCCCTCCCCTCTGCTCACCGCACAGCCGGTGGATTGGGCCTGCGGCCTCCTGGGGGCTAACCATAACCCTAGGTCAGCCTCCGAGGGGCCCCTGCAAAGGGGCCTGGTGCCGCAACACCGGGGATTGGGAACCACCCAACGCCAGCGACGGACTCACCCTGTCGCCCTGCCGCCACCCCGGGCCCCAGGGGCGCCGCAGGTCATTCAGGGCGGGAAAACGGGCAGGGTCCTCCGATCCCCCGGCGACCTTCGAAGGCTTCCCGCGCCAAAACGCTTCGGCCTAGCTCCCGCTCGCCCGCGCCCTCACCTCGGCCCTCCCCTCCGCTCACCGCACAGCTGGCACATCGGGCCTGCCGGCCTCCTGGGGGCTAACTGTAACCTTAGGTCGGCCCCCGAGGGGCCACTACCAAGGGTCTGCCCCCGCAACGCCGGGGATTGGGGACCCCCAAGCCCCAGTGCTGGGCTCACCCTGCCGCTCCGCCCCCCCGGGCCGCTAGTAGCGCCGCTGGTCATTCAGGGCAGGAGGACGGGTTGGGCCCTCCGAACCCCCGATGACCTTCGAAGGCCCCCCGTGCCAAAACGCTTGGGTCCACATTCTTGCTCTCAAGCGCCCTCACCTGGGTCCACCCCTCCGCTCGCCTCACAGCCGGCGGATCTGGCCTGCTGGCCCCCTGGGGGCTAACAATAACCCTTGGTCGGCCCCCTAGAGCCCTTCCAAAGGGGCCTGGCGCCCCAACGCCGAGGATTGGGGACCCCCAAGCCCCAGCGCCCAAGTCACCCTAACACCCCTCCTCCACCCGGGCCGCTAGGGGAGCCGCCGGTCATTCAGGGCAGAAGAACGTACAGGGCCCTCCAAGCCCCCAGCGACTTTCGAAGGACCCCCGCGCCAAAACGCCTGAGCCCACGCTCCCGCTCGCCAGCGGCCTCACCTCCGCCGGCCTCTCCGCTTGCCGCAGAGTTGGCGGATCGGGCTTCCGGCCTCCTGGGGGCTAAATCTAACCATAGGTCGGTCCCCTAGGGGCCCCAGCAAGGGGCCTAGAGCCGCAACACCGGGGATTGGAGAACCCCGAGCTCCAGCGCTGGACACAACCGGCTGCCCCGCTGCCACATGGGCCACTAGGGGCGCTGCCGGTCATTCAGGGCGGGACAAGGGGCAGGGCCCTCAGAGCCTCTGGCGACATTCGAAGGCCCCCCGCGCCAAAACGCTTGGGCTCACGCTCCCGCTCGCCAGCGCCCTCACCTCGCCCCGCCCCTCCGTTCTCTGCACAGCCGGCGGATCGGGCCCCGGCCTCCTTTGGGCTAACCTCAACCCTAGGTCGGCCCCCGAGGGACCCCTCCCAAGGGGCCAGGCGCCGCCTCGCCGGGGCATTTGGACCCCTGAGCCCTACTCCAGACTCACCCTGCCGCCCCGCCGCCACCCGGGACGCTAGGGGCGCCACCGGTCATTCAGGGAGGGAGTACTGGCAGGGCCCTCCGAGCCCCCGATGACCTTCGAAGGCCCCCCGCACCAAAACGCTTGGGCCTAAGCTCCCGCTCGCCAGCGCCCTCACCTCGGCTCACCCCTCCCCTCGCCGCACAGCCGGCCAATCGGGCCTGCTGGCCTCCTTTGGGCTAACGATAACCCTAGCTCGGCCCCCGAGGGACCCCTCCCAAGCGGCCTGGCAATGCCATGCCGGGTATTGGGGACCCCCGAGCCCGAGCTCCGGACTCACCCTGCCTCCCCGCCGCCACCCTGGCCGCTAGGGAGCCGCCGGGCATTCAGGGCGGGAGAACTTGCTGGGCCCTCCGAGCCCCCGGTGAGCTTCGAAGGCCCCCCATGCCAAAACGCTTGGGCCCACGCTCCCATTTGCCAGCGCATTAACGTCGGCCCACCCCTCCGCTCGCTGCACAGCCGGCGGATTGGGCCCGCCGGCCTCCTTTGGGCTAACACTCACCATATGTCGGCCCCCGAGGGACCCCTCCCAAGTGCCTGGAGCCACCACGCCGGGGATCGGGGACCACTGAGCCCCAATTCCAGACTCATCCTGCCGACACGCCGCCACCCTGGCCGACAGGGGCGCCACCGGTCATTTAGTGTGTGAGAATGGGCAGGGCCCTCCAAGCCCCCAGTGACAATCCAAGGCCCCCTGTGCCAAAACCCTGGGCCCACGCTCCCCCTCGCCAGCGCCCTCACCTCGGCCCGCCCCTCTGCTCGCCGCACAGCCGGCGGTTCGGGCCTGCCGGCCTCCTTTGGGCTAACCCTAAACCTAGGTCGGCCCCAGAGGAGCCCCTCCCAAGGGGCCTGGCGCCGCCACGCTGGGGATTGGGGACACCCGAACCCCACCGCCGGACGCACTCTGCCGCTCCTCACCACCCGGCCCGCTAGGGGCGCCGTCCTCATTCAGGGCGTTAGAACGGGCAGGGCCCCCCGGGCCCCCGGCGACCTTCGAAGGTCCCCCGCGACAAAACGCTTGGGGCCATGCTCCCGCTCGCCAGCGCCCTCACCTCGGCTAGCCCCTCCGCATGTGGCAGAGCCGGCGGATAGGGCCTGCCAGCCTCCTGGGGGCTAACCCGAACCCTAGGTCGGCCCCCAAGGGGCCCCTCCCAAGGGGCCTATCGCTGCAATGCCTGGGATTGGTGACCCCCGAGTCCCAGCGCCGGACGCACTGTGCCGCCCCGCCGCCACCCGGGCCGGTAGGAGAGCTGTCGGTCATTCAGGGCAGAACAACGGACAGGGCCCTCGGAGCCCCCAGCGCCGTTTGAAGGCCCTCCGCGCCAAAACCCTTGGGCCCACGCTCCCGCTCGCCAGCACCATCACTTCAGCCCACCCTCCGCTCCCTGCACAACCGGCGGATTGGGCCTGACGGTCCCCTGGGGGCTAAACCTAACCCTAGCTCGATCCCTCGAGGGGCCCCTCCCAAAGGGCCTGGTGCCGCAATGCCCGGGATTCCGGACCCACAAGCCCCAGCGCCAGACTCACCCTCCCGCCCCGCTGCCACCCGGGCCTCTAGGGGCACCGCCGGTCATCCAGGGCGGGAGAACGGGCAGGGTCCTCCGAGCCCCTGGTGACCTTCAAAGGCCCCCCGCGCCAAAACTCATGGGCCTACGCTACCGCTCGCCAGCGCCCTCACCTCGGCCCTCCCCTCTGCTCACCGCACAGCCGGTGGATTGGGCCTGCGGCCTCCTGGGGGCTAACCATAACCCTAGGTCAGCCTCCGAGGGGCCCCTGCAAAGGGGCCTGGTGCCGCAACACCGGGGATTGGGAACCCCCCAACCCCAGCGACGGACTCACCCTGTCGCCCTGCCGCCACCCAGGCCCCAGGGGCGCCGCAGGTCATTCAGGGCGGGAGAACGGGCAGGGTCCTCCGAGCCCCTGGTGACCTTCAAAGGCCCCCGCACCAAAACGCTTGGGCCCCCGCTCCTGCTCTTCAGCGCCCTCACCTCGGCCTGCCCCTCCGCTCGCCACACAGCTGGCAGATTGGGCCTGCCGGCCTCCTGGGGGCTAACCCTAACCCTAGCTCACCCTCGGAGGGGCTCATCCCAAGGTGCCTGGAGCGGCAATGCCGGGCATTGGAGACCCACGAGCCACAGTGCTGGACTCACCATGCTGCCCCGCCGCCACACAGGCCGCTAGTGGCACCACCGGTTATTCAGGGCGGGAGAACGGGAAGGGCCCTTGGAGCCCCCGGCCTCTTTCGAAGGCCCCCCGCGCCAGAAAGCTTGCGCCCACTCTCCCGGTAGCCAGTGCCCTCACCTCGGCCCGCCCCTCTGCTCGCCGCACAGCCGGCGGATAGGGCCCGCCAGCCTCCTGGGGGCTAACCTTATCCCTTCGTCGGCCCCCGAGAGGCCCCTCCCAACGGGCCTGGCACCGCAACACCTGGGTTTGCGGACCGCTAGCCCCAGCATCCGACTCACCATGCTCCCCCGCCGGCAACTGAGCCGCTAGGGGCACCGCCGGACATTCAGTGCGGGAGAACGGGCAGGGCTTCTTGAGCCACGGCGACCTTCGAAGGCCCCCCGCGCCAAAACTCATGGGCCTACGCTACCGCTCGCCAGCGCCCTCACCTCGGCCCTCCCCTCTGCTCACCGCACAGCCGGTGGATTGGGCCTGCGGCCTCCTGGGGGCTAACCATAACCCTAGGTCAGCCTCCGAGGGGCCCCTGCAAAGGGGCCTGGTGCCGCAACACTGGGGATTGGGAACCCCCCAACCCCAGCGACGGACTCACCCTGTCGCCCTGCCTCCACCCGGGCCCCAGGGGCGCCGCAGGTCATTCAGGTCGGGAAAACGGGCAGGGTCCTCCGATCCCCCGGCGACCTTCGAAGGCTTCCCGCGCCAAAACGCTTCAGCCAAGCTCCCGCTCGCCCGCACCCTCACCTCGGCCCTCTCCTCCGCTCGCCGCACAGCTGGCACATCGGGCCTGCCGGCCTCCTGGGGGCTAACTGTAACCTTAGGTCGGCCCCCGAGGGGCCACTACCAAGGGTCTGCCCCCGCAACGCCGGGGATTGGGGACCCCCAAGCCCCAGTGCTGGGCTCACCCTGCCGCTCCGCCCCCCCGGGCCGCTAGTAGCGCCGCTGGTCATTCAGGGCAGGAGGACGGGTTGGGCCCTCCGAACCCCCGATGACCTTCGAAGGCCCCCCGTGCCAAAACGCTTGGGTCCACATTCTTGCTCTCAAGCGCCCTCACCTGGGTCCACCCCTCCGCTCGCCTCACAGCCGGCGGATCTGGCCTGCTGGCCCCCTGGGGGCTAACAATAACCCTTGGTCGGCCCCCTAGAGCCCTTCCAAAGGGGCCTGGCGCCCCAACGCCGAGGATTGGGGACCCCCAAGCCCCAGCGCCCAAGTCACCCTAACACCCCTCCTCCACCCGGGCCGCTAGGGGAGCCGCCGGTCATTCAGGGCAGAAGAACGTACAGGGCCCTCCAAGCCCCCAGCGACTTTCGAAGGACCCCCGCGCCAAAACGCCTGAGCCCACGCTCCCGCTCGCCAGCGGCCTCACCTCCGCCGGCCTCTCCGCTTGCCGCAGAGTTGGCGGATCGGGCTTCCGGCCTCCTGGGGGCTAAATCTAACCATAGGTCGGTCCCCTAGGGGCCCCAGCAAGGGGCCTAGAGCCGCAACACCGGGGATTGGAGAACCCCGAGCTCCAGCGCTGGACACAACCGGCTGCCCCGCTGCCACATGGGCCACTAGGGGCGCTGCCGGTCATTCAGGGCGGGACAAGGGGCAGGGCCCCTCAGAGCCTCTGGCGACATTCGAAGGCCCCCCCGCGCCAAAACGCTTGGGCTCACGCTCCCGCTCGCCAGCGCCCTCACCTCGCCCCGCCCCTCCGTTCTCTGCACAGCCGGCGGATCGGGCCCCGGCCTCCTTTGGGCTAACCTCAACCCTAGGTCGGCCCCCGAGGGACCCCTCCCAAGGGGCCAGGCGCCGCCTCGCCGGGGCATTTGGACCCCTGAGCCCTACTCCAGACTCACCCTGCCGCCCCGCCGCCACCCGGGACGCTAGGGGCGCCACCGGTCATTCAGGGAGGGAGTACTGGCAGGGCCCTCCGAGCCCCCGATGACCTTCGAAGGCCCCCCGCACCAAAACGCTTGGGCCTAAGCTCCCGCTCGCCAGCGCCCTCACCTCGGCTCACCCCTCCCCTCGCCGCACAGCCGGCCAATCGGGCCTGCTGGCCTCCTTTGGGCTAACGATAACCCTAGCTCGGCCCCCGAGGGACCCCTCCCAAGCGGCCTGGCAATGCCATGCCGGGTATTGGGGACCCCCGAGCCCGAGCTCCGGACTCACCCTGCCTCCCCGCCGCCACCCTGGCCGCTAGGGAGCCGCCGGGCATTCAGGGCGGGAGAACTTGCTGGGCCCTCCGAGCCCCCGGTGAGCTTCGAAGGCCCCCCATGCCAAAACGCTTGGGCCCACGCTCCCATTTGCCAGCGCATTAACGTCGGCCCACCCCTCCGCTCGCTGCACAGCCGGCGGATTGGGCCCGCCGGCCTCCTTTGGGCTAACACTCACCATATGTCGGCCCCCGAGGGACCCCTCCCAAGTGCCTGGAGCCACCGCGCCGGGGATCGGGGACCACTGAGCCCCAGCTCCAGACTCATCCTGCCGACACGCCGCCACCCTGGCCGACAGGGGCGCCACCGGTCATTTAGTGTGTGAGAATGGGCAGGGCCCTCCAAGCCCCCAGTGACAATCCAAGGCCCCCTGTGCCAAAACCCTGGGCCCACGCTCCCCCTCGCCAGCGCCCTCACCTCGGCCCGCCCCTCTGCTCGCCGCACAGCCGGCGGTTCGGGCCTGCCGGCCTCCTTTGGGCTAACCCTAAACCTAGGTCGGCCCCAGAGGAGCCCCTCCCAAGGGGCCTGGCGCCGCCACGCTGGGGATTGGGGACACCCGAACCCCACCGCCGGACGCACTCTGCCGCTCCTCACCACCCGGCCCGCTAGGGGCACCGTCCTCATTCAGGGCGTTAGAACGGGCAGGGTCCCCCGGGCCCCCGGCGACCTTCGAAGGTCCCCCGCGACAAAACGCTTGGGGCCATGCTCCCGCTCGCCAGCGCCCTCACCTCGGCTAGCCCCTCCGCATGTGGCAGAGCCGGCGGATAGGGCCTGCCAGCCTCCTGGGGGCTAACCCGAACCCTAGGTCGGCCCCCAAGGGGCCCCTCCCAAGGGGCCTATCGCTGCAATGCCTGGGATTGGTGACCCCCGAGTCCCAGCGCCGGACGCACTGTGCCGCCCCGCCGCCACCCGGGCCGGTAGGAGAGCTGTCGGTCATTCAGGGCAGAACAACGGACAGGGCCCTCGGAGCCCCCAGCGCCGTTTGAAGGCCCTCCGCGCCAAAACCCTTGGGCCCACGCTCCCGCTCGCCAGCACCATCACTTCAGCCCACCCTCCGCTCCCTGCACAACCGGCGGATTGGGCCTGACGGTCCCCTGGGGGCTAAACCTAACCCTAGCTCGATCCCTCGAGGGGCCCCTCCCAAGGGGCCTGGTGCTGCAATGCCCGGGATTCCGGACCCACAAACCCCAGCGCCAGACTCACCCTCCCGCCCCGCTGCCACCCGGGCCTCTAGGGGCACCGCCGGTCATCCAGGGCGGGAGAACGGGCAGGGTCCTCCGAGCCCCTGGTGACCTTCAAAGGCCCCCCGCGCCAAAACTCATGGGCCTACGCTACCGCTCGCCAGCGCCCTCACCTCGGCCCTCCCCTCTGCTCACCGCACAGCCGGTGGATTGGGCCTGCGGCCTCCTGGGGGCTAACCATAACCCTAGGTCAGCCTCCGAGGGGCCCATGCAAAGGGGCCTGGTGCCGCAACACCGGGGATTGGGAACCCCCCAACCCCAGCGACGGACTCACCCTGTCGCCCTGCCGCCACCCAGGCCCCAGGGGCGCCGCAGGTCATTCAGGGCGGGAAAACGGGCAGGGTCCTCCGATCCCCCGGCGACCTTCGAAGGCTTCCCGCGCCAAAACGCTTCGGCCTAGCTCCCGCTCGCCCGCGCCCTCACCTCGGCCCTCCCCTCCGCTCGCCGCACAGCTGGCACATCGGGCCTGCCGGCCTCCTGGGGGCTAACTGTAACCTTAGGTCGGCCCCCGAGGGGTCACTACCAAGGGTCTGCCCCCGCAACGCCGGGGATTGGGGACCCCCAAGCCCCAGTGCTGGGCTCACCCTGCCGCTCCGCCCCCCCGGGCCGCTAGTAGCGCCGCTGCTCATTCAGGGCAGGAGGACGGTTTGGGCCCTCCGAACCCCCGATGACCTTCGAAGGCCCCCCGTGCCAAAACGCTTGGGTCCACATTCTTGCTCTCAAGCGCCCTCACCTGGGTCCACCCCTCCGCTCGCCTCACAGCCGGCGGATCTGGCCTGCTGGCCCCCTGGGGGCTAACAATAACCCTTGGTCGGCCCCCTAGAGCCCTTCCAAAGGGGCCTGGCGCCCCAACGCCGAGGATTGGGGACCCCCAAGCCCCACCGCCCAAGTCACCCTAACACCCCTCCTCCACCCGGGCCGCTAGGGGAGCCGCCGGTCATTCAGGGCAGAAGAACGTACAGGGCCCTCCAAGCCCCCAGCGACTTTCGAAGGACCCCCGCGCCAAAACGCCTGAGCCCACGCTCCCGCTCGCCAGCGGCCTCACCTCCGCCGGCCTCTCCGCTTGCTGCAGAGTTGGCGGATCGGGCTTCCGGCCTCCTGGGGGCTAAATCTAACCATAGGTCGGTCCCCTAGGGGCCCCAGCAAGGGGCCTAGAGCCGCAACACCGGGGATTGGAGAACCCCGAGCTCCAGCGCTGGACACAACCGGCTGCCCCGCTGCCACATGGGCCACTAGGGGCGCTGCCGGTCATTCAGGGCGGGACAAGGGGCAGGGCCCTCAGAGCCTCTGGCGACATTCGAAGGCCCCCGCGCCAAAACGCTTGGGCTCACGCTCCCGCTCGCCAGCGCCCTCACCTCGCCCCGCCCCTCCGTTCTCTGCACAGCCGGCGGATCGGGCCCCGGCCTCCTTTGGGCTAACCTCAACCCTAGGTCGGCCCCCGAGGGACCCCTCCCAAGGGGCCAGGCGCCGCCTCGCCGGGGCATTTGGACCCCTGAGCCCTACTCCAGACTCACCCTGCCGCCCCGCCGCCACCCGGGACGCTAGGGGCGCCACCGGTCATTCAGGGAGGGAGTACTGGCAGGGCCCTCCGAGCCCCCGATGACCTTCGAAGGCCCCCCGCACCAAAACGCTTGGGCCTAAGCTCCCGCTCGCCAGCGCCCTCACCTCGGCTCACCCCTCCCCTCGCCGCACAGCCGGCCAATCGGGCCTGCTGGCCTCCTTTGGGCTAACGATAACCCTAGCTCGGCCCCCGAGGGACCCCTCCCAAGCGGCCTGGCAATGCCATGCCGGGTATTGGGGCCCCCCGAGCCCGAGCTCCGGACTCACCCTGCCTCCCCGCCGCCACCCTGGCCGCTAGGGAGCCGCCGGGCATTCAGGGCGGGAGAACTTGCTGGGCCCTCCGAGCCCCCGGTGAGCTTCGAAGGCCCCCCATGCCAAAACGCTTGGGCCCACGCTCCCATTTGCCAGCGCATTAACGTCGGCCCACCCCTCCGCTCGCTGCACAGCCGGCGGATTGGGCCCGCCGGCCTCCTTTGGGCTAACACTCACCATATGTCGGCCCCCGAGGGACCCCTCCCAAGTGCCTGGAGCCACCGCGCCGGGGATCGGGGACCACTGAGCCCCAGCTCCAGACTCATCCTGCCGACACGCCGCCACCCTGGCCGACAGGGGCGCCACCGGTCATTTAGTGTGTGAGAATGGGCAGGGCCCTCCAAGCCCCCAGTGACAATCCAAGGCCCCCTGTGCCAAAACCCTGGGCCCACGCTCCCCCTCGCCAGCGCCCTCACCTCGGCCCGCCCCTCTGCTCGCCGCACAGCCGGCGGTTCGGGCCTGCCGGCCTCCTTTGGGCTAACCCTAAACCTAGGTCGGCCCCAGAGGAGCCCCTCCCAAGGGGCCTGGCGCCGCCACGCTGGGGATTGGGGACACCCGAACCCCACCGCCGGACGCACTCTGCCGCTCCTCACCACCCGGCCCGCTAGGGGCGCCGTCCTCATTCAGGGCGTTAGAACGGGCAGGGCCCCCCGGGCCCCCGGCGACCTTCGAAGGTCCCCCGCGACAAAACGCTTGGGGCCATGCTCCCGCTCGCCAGCGCCCTCACCTCGGCTAGCCCCTCCGCATGTGGCAGAGCCGGCGGATAGGGCCTGCCAGCCTCCTGGGGGCTAACCCGAACCCTAGGTCGGCCCCCAAGGGGCCCCTCCCAAGGGGCCTATCGCTGCAATGCCTGGGATTGGTGACCCCCGAGTCCCAGCGCTGGACGCACTGTGCCGCCCCGCCGCCACCCAGGACGGTAGGAGAGCTGTCGGTCATTCAGGGCAGAACAACGGACAGGGCCCTCGGAGCCCCCAGCGCCGTTTGAAGGCCCTCCGCGCCAAAACCCTTGGGCCCACGCTCCCGCTCGCCAGCACCATCACTTCAGCCCACCCTCCGCTCCCTGCACAACCGGCGGATTGTGCCTGATGGTCCCCTGGGGGCTAAACCTAACCCTAGCTCGATCCCTCGAGGGGCCCCTCCCAAGGGGCCTGGTGCCGCAATGCCCGGGATTCCGGACCCACAAGCCCCAGCGCCAGACTCACCCTCCCGCCCCGCTGCCACCCGGGCCTCTAGGGGCACCGCCGGTCATCCAGGGCGGGAGAACGGGCAGGGTCCTCCGAGCCCCTGGTGACCTTCAAAGTCCCCCCGCGCCAAAACTCATGGGCCTATGCTACCGCTCGCCAGCGCCCTCACCTCGGCCCTCCCCTCTGCTCACCGCACAGCCGGTGGATTGGGCCTGCGGCCTCCTGGGGGCTAACCATAACCCTAGGTCAGCCTCCGAGGGGCCCCTGCAAAGGGGCCTGGTGCCGCAACACCGGGGATTGGGAACCCCCCAACCCCAGCGACGGACTCACCCTGTCGCCCTGCCGCCACCCGGGCCCCAGGGGCGCCGCAGGTCATTCAGGGCGGGAAAACGGGCAGGGTCCTCCGATCCCCCGGCGACCTTCGAAGGCTTCCCGCGCCAAAACGCTTCGGCCTAGCTCCCGCTCGCCCGCGCCCTCACCTCGGCCCTCCCCTCCGCTCGCCGCACAGCTGGCACATCGGGCCTGCCGGCCTCCTGGGGGCTAACTGTAACCTTAGGTCGGCCCCCGAGGGGCCACTACCAAGGGTCTGCCCCCGCAACGCCGGGGATTGGGGACCCCCAAGCCCCAGTGCTGGGCTCACCCTGTTGCTCCACCCCCCTGGGCCGCTAGTAGCGCCGCTGGTCATTCAGGGCAGGAGGACGGGTTGGGCCCTCCGAACCCCCGATGACCTTCGAAGGGCCCCCGTGCCAAAACGCTTGGGTCCACATTCTTGCTCTCAAGCGCCCTCACCTGGGTCCACCCCTCCGCTCGCCTCACAGCCGGCGGATCTGGCCTGCTGGCCCCCTGGGGGCTAACAATAACCCTTGGTCGGCCCCCTAGAGCCCTTCCAAAGGGGCCTGGCGCCCCAACGCCGAGGATTGGGGACCCCCAAGCCCCAGCGCCCAAGTCACCCTAACACCCCTCCTCCACCCGGGCCGCTAGGGGAGCCGCCGGTCATTCAGGGCAGAAGAACGTACAGGGCCCTCCAAGCCCCCAGCGACTTTCGAAGGACCCCCGCGCCAAAACGCCTGAGCCCACGCTCCCGCTCGCCAGCGGCCTCACCTCCGCCGGCCTCTCCGCTTGCCGCAGAGTTGGCGGATCGGGCTTCCGGCCTCCTGGGGGCTAAATCTAACCATAGGTCGGTCCCCTAGGGGCCCCAGCAAGGGGCCTAGAGCCGCAACACCGGGGATTGGAGAACCCCGAGCTCCAGCGCTGGACACAACCGGCTGCCCCGCTGCCACATGGGCCACTAGGGGCGCTGCCGGTCATTCAGGGCGGGACAAGGGGCAGGGCCCTCAGAGCCTCTGGCGACATTCGAAGGCCCCCCGCGCCAAAACGCTTGGGCTCACGCTCCCGCTCGCCAGCGCCCTCACCTCGCCCCGCCCCTCCGTTCTCTGCACAGCCGGCGGATCGGGCCCCGGCCTCCTTTGGGCTAACCTCAACCCTAGGTCGGCCCCCGAGGGACCCCTCCCAAGGGGCCAGGCGCCGCCTCGCCGGGGCATTTGGACCCCTGAGCCCTACTCCAGACTCACCCTGCCGCCCCGCCGCCACCCGGGACGCTAGGGGCGCCACCGGTCATTCAGGGAGGGAGTACTGGCAGGGCCCTCCGAGCCCCCGATGACCTTCGAAGGCCCCCCGCACCAAAACGCTTGGGCCTAAGCTCCCGCTCGCCAGCGCCCTCACCTCGGCTCACCCCTCCCCTCGCCGCACAGCCGGCCAATCGGGCCTGCTGGCCTCCTTTGGGCTAACGATAACCCTAGCTCGGCCCCCGAGGGACCCCTCCCAAGCGGCCTGGCAATGCCATGCCGGGTATTGGGGCCCCCCGAGCCCGAGCTCCGGACTCACCCTGCCTCCCCGCCGCCACCCTGGCCGCTAGGGAGCCGCCGGGCATTCAGGGCGGGAGAACTTGCTGGGCCCTCCGAGCCCCCGGTGAGCTTCGAAGGCCCCCCATGCCAAAACGCTTGGGCCCACGCTCCCATTTGCCAGCGCATTAACGTCGGCCCACCCCTCCGCTCGCTGCACAGCCGGCGGATTGGGCCCGCCGGCCTCCTTTGGGCTAACACTCACCATATGTCGGCCCCCGAGGGACCCCTCCCAAGTGCCTGGAGCCACCGCGCCGGGGATCGGGGACCACTGAGCCCCAGCTCCAGACTCATCCTGCCGACACGCCGCCACCCTGGCCGACAGGGGCGCCACCGGTCATTTAGTGTGTGAGAATGGGCAGGGCCCTCCAAGCCCCCAGTGACAATCCAAGGCCCCCTGTGCCAAAACCCTGGGCCCACGCTCCCCCTCGCCAGCGCCCTCACCTCGGCCCGCCCCTCTGCTCGCCGCACAGCCGGCGGTTCGGGCCTGCCGGCCTCCTTTGGGCTAACCCTAAACCTAGGTCGGCCCCAGAGGAGCCCCTCCCAAGGGGCCTGGCGCCGCCACGCTGGGGATTGGGGACACCCGAACCCCACCGCCGGACGCACTCTGCCGCTCCTCACCACCCGGCCCGCTAGGGGCGCCGTCCTCATTCAGGGCGTTAGAACGGGCAGGGCCCCCCGGGCCCCCGGCGACCTTCGAAGGTCCCCCGCGACAAAACGCTTGGGGCCATGCTCCCGCTCGCCAGCGCCCTCACCTCGGCTAGCCCCTCCGCATGTGGCAGAGCCGGCGGATAGGGCCTGCCAGCCTCCTGGGGGCTAACCCGAACCCTAGGTCGGCCCCCAAGGGGCCCCTCCCAAGGGGCCTATCGCTGCAATGCCTGGGATTGGTGACCCCCGAGTCCCAGCGCCGGACGCACTGTGCCGCCCCGCCGCCACCTGGGCCGGTAGGAGAGCTGTCGGTCATTCAGGGCAGAACAACGGACAGGGCCCTCGGAGTCCCCAGCGCCGTTTGAAGGCCCTCCGCGCCAAAACCCTTGGGCCCACGCTCCCGCTCGCCAGCACCATCACTTCAGCCCACCCTCCGCTCCCTGCACAACCGGCGGATTGGGCCTGATGGTCCCCTGGGGGCTAAACCTAACCCTAGCTCGATCCCTCGAGGGGCCCCTCCCAAGGGGCCTGGTGCCGCAATGCCCGGGATTCCGGACCCACAAGCCCCAGCGCCAGACTCACCCTCCCGCCCCGCTGCCACCCGGGCCTCTAGGGGCACCGCCGGTCATCCAGGGCGGGAGAACGGGCAGGGTCCTCCGAGCCCCTGGTGACCTTCAAAGGCCCCCCGCGCCAAAACTCATGGGCCTACGCTACCGCTCGCCAGCGCCCTCACCTCGGCCCTCCCCTCTGCTCACCGCACAGCCGGTGGATTGGGCCTGCGGCCTCCTGGGGGCTAACCATAACCCTAGGTCAGCCTCCGAGGGGCCCCTGCAAAGGGGCCTGGTGCCGCAACACCGGGGATTGGGAACCCCCCAACCCCAGCGACGGACTCACCCTGTCGCCCTGCCGCCACCCAGGCCCCAGGGGCGCCGCAGGTCATTCAGGGCGGGAGAACGGGCAGGGTCCTCCGCGCCCCTGGTGAACTTCGAAGGCCCCCGCACCAAAACGCTTGGGCCCCGCTCCTGCTCTTCAGCGCCCTCACCTCGGCCTGCCCCTCCGCTCGCCACACAGCTGGCAGATTGGGCCTGCCGGCCTCCTGGGGGCTAACCCTAACCCTAGCTCACCCTCGGAGGGGCTCATCCCAAGGTGCCTGGAGCGGCAATGCCGGGCATTGGAGACCCACGAGCCACAGTGCTGGACTCACCATGCTGCCCCGCCGCCACACAGGCCGCTAGTGGCACCACCGGTCATTCAGGGCGGGAGAACGGGAAGGGCCCTTGGAGCCCCCGGCCTCTTTCGAAGGCCCCCCGCGCCAGAAAGCTTGCGCCCACTCTCCCGGTAGCCAGTGCCCTCACCTCGGCCCGCCCCTCTGCTCGCCGCACAGCCGGCGGATAGGGCCCGCCAGCCTCCTGGGGGCTAACCTTATCCCTTCGTCGTCCCCCGAGAGGCCCCTCCCAACGGGCCTGGCACCGCAACACCTGGGTTTGCGGACCGCTAGCCCCAGCATCCGACTCACCATGCTCCCCCGCCGGCAACTGAGCCGCTAGGGGCACCGCCGGACATTCAGTGCGGGAGAACGGGCAGGGCTTCTTGAGCCACGGCGACCTTCGAAGGCCCCCCGCGCCAAAACTCATGGGCCTACGCTACCGCTCGCCAGCGCCCTCACCTCGGCCCTCCCCTCTGCTCACCGCACAGCCGGTGGATTGGGCCTGCGGCCTCCTGGGGGCTAACCATAACCCTAGGTCAGCCTCCGAGGGGCCCCTGCAAAGGGGCCTGGTGCCGCAACACTGGGGATTGGGAACCCCCCAACCCCAGCGACGGACTCACCCTGTCGCCCTGCCGCCACCCGGGCCCCAGGGGCGCCGCAGGTCATTCAGGGCGGGAAAACGGGCAGGGTCCTCCGATCCCCCGGCGACCTTCGAAGGCTTCCCGCGCCAAAACGCTTCAGCCAAGCTCCCGCTCGCCCGCACCCTCACCTCGGCCCTCTCCTCCGCTCGCCGCACAGCTGGCACATCGGGCCTGCCGGCCTCCTGGGGGCTAACTGTAACCTTAGGTCGGCCCCCGAGGGGCCACTACCAAGGGTCTGCCCCCGCAACGCCGGGGATTGGGGACCCCCAAGCCCCAGTGCTGGGCTCACCCTGCCGCTCCGCCCCCCCGGGCCGCTAGTAGCGCCGCTGGTCATTCAGGGCAGGAGGACGGGTTGGGCCCTCCGAACCCCCGATGACCTTCGAAGGCCCCCCGTGCCAAAACGCTTGGGTCCACATTCTTGCTCTCAAGCGCCCTCACCTGGGTCCACCCCTCCGCTCGCCTCACAGCCGGCGGATCTGGCCTGCTGGCCCCCTGGGGGCTAACAATAACCCTTGGTCGGCCCCCTAGAGCCCTTCCAAAGGGGCCTGGCGCCCCAACGCCGAGGATTGGGGACCCCCAAGCCCCAGCGCCCAAGTCACCCTAACACCCCTCCTCCACCCGGGCCGCTAGGGGAGCCGCCGGTCATTCAGGGCAGAAGAACGTACAGGGCCCTCCAAGCCCCCAGCGACTTTCGAAGGACCCCCGCGCCAAAACGCCTGAGCCCACGCTCCCGCTCGCCAGCGGCCTCACCTCCGCCGGCCTCTCCGCTTGCCGCAGAGTTGGCGGATCGGGCTTCCGGCCTCCTGGGGGCTAAATCTAACCATAGGTCGGTCCCCTAGGGGCCCCAGCAAGGGGCCTAGAGCCGCAACACCGGGGATTGGAGAACCCCGAGCTCCAGCGCTGGACACAACCGGCTGCCCCGCTGCCACATGGGCCACTAGGGGCGCTGCCGGTCATTCAGGGCGGGACAAGGGGCAGGGCCCTCAGAGCCTCTGGCGACATTCGAAGGCCCCCCGCGCCAAAACGCTTGGGCTCACGCTCCCGCTCGCCAGCGCCCTCACCTCGCCCCGCCCCTCCGTTCTCTGCACAGCCGGCGGATCGGGCCCCGGCCTCCTTTGGGCTAACCTCAACCCTAGGTCGGCCCCCGAGGGACCCCTCCCAAGGGGCCAGGCGCCGCCTCGCCGGGGCATTTGGACCCCTGAGCCCTACTCCAGACTCACCCTGCCGCCCCGCCGCCACCCGGGACGCTAGGGGCGCCACCGGTCATTCAGGGAGGGAGTACTGGCAGGGCCCTCCGAGCCCCCGATGACCTTCGAAGGCCCCCTGCACCAAAACGCTTGGGCCTAAGCTCCCGCTCGCCAGCGCCCTCACCTCGGCTCACCCCTCCCCTCGCCGCACAGCCGGCCAATCGGGCCTGCTGGCCTCCTTTGGGCTAACGATAACCCTAGCTCGGCCCCCGAGGGACCCCTCCCAAGCGGCCTGGCAATGCCATGCCGGGTATTGGGGACCCCCGAGCCCGAGCTCCGGACTCACCCTGCCTCCCCGCCGCCACCCTGGCCGCTAGGGAGCCGCCGGGCATTCAGGGCGGGAGAACTTGCTGGGCCCTCCGAGCCCCCGGTGAGCTTCGAAGGCCCCCCATGCCAAAACGCTTGGGCCCACGCTCCCATTTGCCAGCGCATTAACGTCGGCCCACCCCTCCGCTCGCTGCACAGCCGGCGGATTGGGCCCGCCGGCCTCCTTTGGGCTAACACTCACCATATGTCGGCCCCCGAGGGACTCCTCCCAAGTGCCTGGAGCCACCGCGCCGGGGATCGGGGACCACTGAGCCCCAGCTCCAGACTCATCCTGCCGACACGCCGCCACCCTGGCCGACAGGGGCGCCACCGGTCATTTAGTGTGTGAGAATGGGCAGGGCCCTCCAAGCCCCCAGTGACAATCCAAGGCCCCCTGTGCCAAAACCCTGGGCCCACGCTCCCCCTCGCCAGCGCCCTCACCTCGGCCCGCCCCTCTGCTCGCCGCACAGCCGGCGGTTCGGGCCTGCCGGCCTCCTTTGGGCTAACCCTAAACCTAGGTCGGCCCCAGAGGAGCCCCTCCCAAGGGGCCTGGCGCCGCCACGCTGGGGATTGGGGACACCCGAACCCCACCGCCGGACGCACTCTGCCGCTCCTCACCACCCGGCCCGCTAGGGGCGCCGTCCTCATTCAGGGCGTTAGAACGGGCAGGGCCCCCCGGGCCCCCGGCGACCTTCGAAGGTCCCCCGCGACAAAACGCTTGGGGCCATGCTCCCGCTCGCCAGCGCCCTCACCTCGGCTAGCCCCTCCGCATGTGGCAGAGCCGGCGGATAGGGCCTGCCAGCCTCCTGGGGGCTAACCCGAACCCTAGGTCGGCCCCCAAGGGGCCCCTCCCAAGGGGCCTATCGCTGCAATGCCTGGGATTGGTGACCCCCGAGTCCCAGCGCCGGACGCACTGTGCCGCCCCGCCGCCACCCGGGCCGGTAGGAGAGCTGTCGGTCATTCAGGGCAGAACAACGGACAGGGCCCTCGGAGCCCCCAGCGCCGTTTGAAGGCCCTCCGCGCCAAAACCCTTGGGCCCACGCTCCCGCTCGCCAGCACCATCACTTCAGCCCACCCTCCGCTCCCTGCACAACCGGCGGATTGGGCCTGACGGTCCCCTGGGGGCTAAACCTAACCCTAGCTCGATCCCTCGAGGGGCCCCTCCCAAGGGGCCTGGTGCCGCAATGCCCGGGATTCCGGACCCACAAGCCCCAGCGCCAGACTCACCCTCCCGCCCCGCTGCCACCCGGGCCTCTAGGGGCACCGCCGGTCATCCAGGGCGGGAGAACGGGCAGGGTCCTCCGAGCCCCTGGTGACCTTCAAAGGCCCCCCGCGCCAAAACTCATGGGCCTACGCTACCGCTCGCCAGCGCCCTCACCTCGGCCCTCCCCTCTGCTCACCGCACAGCCGGTGGATTGGGCCTGCGGCCTCCTGGGGGCTAACCATAACCCTAGGTCAGCCTCCGAGGGGCCCCTGCAAAGGGGCCTGGTGCCGCAACACCGGGGATTGGGAACCCCCCAACCCCAGCGACGGACTCACCCTGTCGCCCTGCCGCCACCCAGGCCCCAGGGGCGCCGCAGGTCATTCAGGGCGGGAAAACGCGCAGGGTCCTCCGATCCCCCGGCGACCTTCGAAGGCTTCCCGCGCCAAAACGCTTCGGCCAAGCTCCCGCTCGCCCGCACCCTCACCTCGGCCCTCTCCTCCGCTCGCCGCACAGCTGGCACATCGGGCCTGCCGGCCTCCTGGGGGCTAACTGTAACCTTAGGTCGGCCCCCGAGGGGCCACTACCAAGGGTCTGCCCCCGCAACGCCGGGGATTGGGGACCCCCAAGCCCCAGTGCTGGACTCACCCTGTTGCTCCGCCCCCCTGGGCCGCTAGTAGCGCCGCTGGTCATTCAGGGCAGGAGGACGGGTTGGGCCCTCCGAACCCCCGATGACCTTCGAAGGCCCCCCGTGCCAAAACGCTTGGGTCCACATTCTTGCTCTCAAGCGCCCTCACCTGGGTCCACCCCTCCGCTCGCCTCACAGCCGGCGGATCTGGCCTGCTGGCCCCCTGGGGGCTAACAATAACCCTTGGTCGGCCCCCTAGAGCCCTTCCAAAGGGGCCTGGCGCCCCAACGCCGAGGATTGGGGACCCCCAAGCCCCAGCGCCCAAGTCACCCTAACACCCCTCCTCCACCCGGGCCGCTAGGGGAGCCGCCGGTCATTCAGGGCAGAAGAACGTACAGGGCCCTCCAAGCCTCCAGCGACTTTCGAAGGACCCCCGCACCAAAACGCCTGAGCCCACGCTCCCGCTCGCCAGCGGCCTCACCTCCGCCGGCCTCTCCGCTTGCCGCAGAGTTGGCGGATCGGGCTTCCGGCCTCCTGGGGGCTAAATCTAACCATAGGTCGGTCCCCTAGGGGCCCCAGCAAGGGGCCTAGAGCCGCAACACCGGGGATTGGAGAACCCCGAGCTCCAGCGCTGGACACAACCGGCTGCCCCGCTGCCACATGGGCCACTAGGGGCGCTGCCGGTCATTCAGGGCGGGACAAGGGGCAGGGCCCTCAGAGCCTCTGGCGACATTCGAAGGCCCCCCGCGCCAAAACGCTTGGGCTCACGCTCCCGCTCGCCAGCGCCCTCACCTCGCCCCGCCCCTCCGTTCTCTGCACAGCCGGCGGATCGGGCCCCGGCCTCCTTTGGGCTAACCTCAACCCTAGGTCGGCCCCCGAGGGACCCCTCCCAAGGGGCCAGGCGCCGCCTCGCCGGGGCATTTGGACCCCTGAGCCCTACTCCAGACTCACCCTGCCGCCCCGCCGCCACCCGGGACGCTAGGGGCGCCACCGGTCATTCAGGGAGGGAGTACTGGCAGGGCCCTCCGAGCCCCCGATGACCTTCGAAGGCCCCCCGCACCAAAACGCTTGGGCCTAAGCTCCCGCTCGCCAGCGCCCTCACCTCGGCTCACCCCTCCCCTCGCCGCACAGCCGGCCAATCGGGCCTGCTGGCCTCCTTTGGGCTAACGATAACCCTAGCTCGGCCCCCGAGGGACCCCTCCCAAGCGGCCTGGCAATGCCATGCCGGGTATTGGGGACCCCCGAGCCCGAGCTCCGGACTCACCCTGCCTCCCCGCCGCCACCCTGGCCGCTAGGGAGCCGCCGGGCATTCAGGGCGGGAGAACTTGCCGGGCCCTCCGAGCCCCGGGTGAGATTCGAAGGCCCCCCATGCCAAAACGCTTGGGCCCACGCTCCCATTTGCCAGCGCATTAATGTCGGCCCACCCCTCCGCTCGCTGCACAGCCGGCGGATTGGGCCCGCCGGCCTCCTTTGGGCTAACACTCACCATATGTCGGCCCCCGAGGGACCCCTCCCAAGTGCCTGGAGCCACCGCGCCGGGGATCGGGGACCACTGAGCCCCAGCTCCAGACTCATCCTGCCGACACGCCGCCACCCTGGCCGACAGGGGTGCCACCGGTCATTTAGTGTGTGAGAATGGGCAGGGCCCTCCAAGCCCCCAGTGACAATCCAAGGCCCCCTGTGCCAAAACCCTGGGCCCACGCTCCCCCTCGCCAGCGCCCTCACCTCGGCCCGCCCCTCTGCTCGCCGCACAGCCGGCGGTTCGGGCCTGCCGGCCTCCTTTGGGCTAACCCTAAACCTAGGTCGGCCCCAGAGGAGCCCCTCCCAAGGGGCCTGGCGCCGCCACGCTGGGGATTGGGGACACCCGAACCCCACCGCCGGACGCACTCTGCCGCTCCTCACCACCCGGCCCGCTAGGGGCGCCGTCCTCATTCAGGGCGTTAGAATGGGCAGGGCCCCCCGGGCCCCCGGCGACCTTCGAAGGTCCCCCGCGACAAAACGCTTGGGGCCATGCTCCCGCTCGCCAGCGCCCTCACCTCGGCTAGCCCCTCCGCATGTGGCAGAGCCGGCGGATAGGGCCTGCCAGCCTCCTGGGGGCTAACCCGAACCCTAGGTCGGCCCCCAAGGGGCCCCTCCCAAGGGGCCTATCGCTGCAATGCCTGGGATTGGTGACCCCCGAGTCCCAGCGCCGGACGCACTGTGCCGCCCCGCCGCCACCCGGGCTGGTAGGAGAGCTGTCCGTCATTCAGGGCAGAACAACGGACAGGGCCCTCGGAGCCCCCAGCGCCGTTTGAAGGCCCTCCGCGCCAAAACCCTTGGGCCCACGCTCCCGCTCGCCAGCACCATCACTTCAGCCCACCCTCCGCTCCCTGCACAACCGGCGGATTGGGCCTGACGGTCCCCTGGGGGCTAAACCTAACCCTAGCTCGATCCCTCGAGGGGCCCCTCCCAAGGGGCCTGGTGCCGCAATGCCCGGGATTCCGGACCCACAAGCCCCAGCGCCAGACTCACCCTCCCGCCCCGCTGCCACCCGGGCCTCTAGGGGCACCGCCGGTCATCCAGGGCGGGAGAACGGGCAGGGTCCTCCGAGCCCCTGGTGACCTTCAAAGGCCCCCCGCGCCAAAACTCATGGGCCTACGCTACCGCTCGCCAGCGCCCTCACCTCGGCCCTCCCCTCTGCTCACCGCACAGCCGGTGGATTGGGCCTGCGGCCTCCTGGGGGCTAACCTTAACCCTAGGTCAGCCTCCGAGGGGCCCCTGCAAAGGGGCCTGGTGCCGCAACACCGGGGATTGGGAATCCCCCAACCCCAGCGACGGACTCACCCTGTCGCCCTGCCGCCACCCAGGCCCCAGGGGCGCCGCAGGTCATTCAGGGCGGGAAAACGCGCAGGGTCCTCCGATCCCCCGGCGACCTTCGAAGGCTTCCCGCGCCAAAACGCTTCGGCCAAGCTCCCGCTCGCCCGCACCCTCACCTCGGCCCTCTCCTCCGCTCGCCGCACAGCTGGCACATCGGGCCTGCCGGCCTCCTGGGGGCTAACTGTAACCTTAGGTCGGCCCCCGAGGAGCCACTACCAAGGGTCTGCCCCCGCAACGCCGGGGATTGGGGACCCCCAAGCCCCAGTGCTGGGCTCACCCTGTCGCTCCGCCCCCCTGGGCCGCTAGTAGCGCCGCTGGTCATTCAGGGCAGGAGGACGGGTTGGGCCCTCCGAACCCCCGATGACCTTCGAAGGCCCCCCGTGCCAAAACGCTTGGGTCCACATTCTTGCTCTCAAGCGCCCTCACCTGGGTCCACCCCTCCGCTCGCCTCACAGCCGGCGGATCTGGCCTGCTGGCCCCCTGGGGGCTAACAATAACCCTTGGTCGGCCCCCTAGAGCCCTTCCAAAGGGGCCTGGCGCCCCAACGCCGAGGATTGGGGACCCCCAAGCCCCAGCGCCCAAGTCACCCTAACACCCCTCCTCCACCCGGGCCGCTAGGGGAGCCGCCGGTCATTCAGGGCAGAAGAACGTACAGGGCCCTCCAAGCCCCCAGCGACTTTCGAAGGACCCCCGCGCCAAAACGCCTGAGCCCACGCTCCCGCTCGCCAGCGGCCTCACCTCCGCCGGCCTCTCCGCTTGCCGCAGAGTTGGCGGATCGGGCTTCCGGCCTCCTGGGGGCTAAATCTAACCATAGGTCGGTCCCCTAGGGGCCCCAGCAAGGGGCCTAGAGCCGCAACACCGGGGATTGGAGAACCCCGAGCTCCAGCGCTGGACACAACCGGCTGCCCCGCTGCCACATGGGCCACTAGGGGCGCTGCCGGTCATTCAGGGCGGGACAAGGGGCAGGGCCCTCAGAGCCTCTGGCGACATTCAAAGGCCCCCCGCGCCAAAACGCTTGGGCTCACGCTCCCGCTCGCCAGCGCCCTCACCTCGCCCCGCCCCTCCGTTCTCTGCACAGCCGGCGGATCTGGCCCCGGCCTCCTTTGGGCTAACCTCAACCCTAGGTCGGCCCCCGAGGGACCCCTCCCAAGGGGCCAGGCGCCGCCTCGCCGGGGCATTTGGACCCCTGAGCCCTACTCCAGACTCACCCTGCCGCCCCGCCGCCACCCGGGACGCTAGGAGCGCCACCGGTCATTCAGGGAGGGAGTACTGGTAGGGCCCTCCGAGCCCCCGATGACCTTCGAAGGCCCCCCGCACCAAAACGCTTGGGCCTAAGCTCCCGCTCGCCAGCGCCCTCACCTCGGCTCACCCCTCCCCTCGCCGCACAGCCGGCCAATCGGGCCTGCTGGCCTCCTTTGGGCTAACGATAACCCTAGCTCGGCTCCCGAGGGACCCCTCCCAAGCGGCCTGGCAATGCCATGCCGGGTATTGGGGACCCCCGAGCCCGAGCTCCGGACTCACCCTGCCTCCCCGCCGCCACCCTGGCCGCTAGGGAGCCGCCGGGCATTCAGGGCGGGAGAACTTGCTGGGCCCTCCGAGCCCCCGGTGAGCTTCGAAGGCCCCCCATGCCAAAACGCTTGGGCCCACGCTCCCATTTGCCAGCGCATTAACGTCGGCCCACCCCTCCGCTCGCTGCACAGCCGGCGGATTGGGCCCGCCGGCCTCCTTTGGGCTAACACTCACCATATGTCGGCCCCCGAGGGACCCCTCCCAAGTGCCTGGAGCCACCGCGCCGGGGATCGGGGACCACTGAGCCCCAGCTCCAGACTCATCCTGCCGACACGCCGCCACCCTGGCCGACAGGGGCGCCACCGGTCATTTAGTGTGTGAGAATGGGCAGGGCCCTCCAAGCCCCCAGTGACAATCCAAGGCCCCCTGTGCCAAAACCCTGGGCCCACGCTCCCCCTCGCCAGCGCCCTCACCTCGGCCCGCCCCTCTGCTGGCCGCACAGCCGGCGGTTCGGGCCTGCCGGCCTCCTTTGGGCTAACCCTAAACCTAGGTCGGCCCCAGAGGAGCCCCTCCCAAGGGGCCTGGCGCCGCCACGCTGGGGATTGGGGACACCCGAACCCCACCGTCGGACGCACTCTGCCGCTCCTCACCACCAGGCCCGCTAGGGGCGCCGTCCTCATTCAGGGCGTTAGAACGGGCAGGGCCCCCCGGGCCCCCGGCGACCTTCGAAGGTCCCCCGCGACAAAACGCTTGGGGCCATGCTCCCGCTCGCCAGCGCCCTCACCTCGGCTAGCCCCTCCGCATGTGGCAGAGCCGGCGGATAGGGCCTGCCAGCCTCCTGGGGGCTAACCCGAACCCTAGGTCGGCCCCCAAGGGGCCCCTCCCAAGGGGCCTATCGCTGCAATGCCTGGGATTGGTGACCCCCGAGTCCCAGCGCCGGACGCACTGTGCCGCCCCGCCGCCACCCGGGCCGGTAGGAGAGCTGTCGGTTATTCAGGGCAGAACAACGGACAGGGCCCTCGGAGCCCCCAGCGCCGTTTGAAGGCCCTCCGCGCCAAAACCCTTGGGCCCACGCTCCCGCTCGCCAGCACCATCACTTCAGCCCACCCTCCGCTCCCTGCACAACCGGCGGATTGGGCCTGACGGTCCCCTGGGGGCTAAACCTAACCCTAGCTCGATCCCTCGAGGGGCCCCTCCCAAGGGGCCTGGTGCCGCAATGCCCGGGATTCCGGACCCACAAGCCCCAGCGCCAGACTCACCCTCCCGCCCCGCTGCCACCCGGGCCTCTAGGGGCACCGCCGGTCATCCAGGGCGGGAGAACGGGCAGGGTCCTCCGAGCCCCTGGTGACCTTCAAAGGCCCCCCGCGCCAAAACTCATGGGCCTACGCTACCGCTCGCCAGCGCCCTCACCTCGGCCCTCCCCTCTGCTCACCGCACAGCCGGTGGATTGGGCCTGCGGCCTCCTGGGGGCTAACCTTAACCCTAGGTCAGCCTCCGAGGGGCCCCTGCAAAGGGGCCTGGTGCCGCAACACCGGGGATTGGGAACCCCCCAACCCCAGCGACGGACTCACCCTGTCGCCCTGCCGCCACCCGGGCCCCAGGGGCGCCGCAGGTCATTCAGGGCGGGAAAACGGGCAGGGTCCTCCGATCCCCCGGCGACCTTCGAAGGCTTCCCGCGCCAAAACGCTTCGGACTAGCTCCCGCTCGCCCGCGCCCTCACCTTGGCCCTCCCCTCCGCTCGCCGCACAGCTGGCACATCGGGCCTGCCGGCCTCCTGGGGGCTAACTGTAACCTTAGGTCGGCCCCCGAGGGGCCACTACCAAGGGTCTGCCCCCGCAACGCCGGGGATTGGGGACCCCCAAGCCCCAGTGCTGGGCTCACCCTGCCGCTCCGCCCCCCCGGGCCGCTAGTAGCGCCGCTGGTCATTCAGGGCAGGAGGACGGGTTGGGCCCTCCGAACCCCCGATGACCTTCGAAGGCCCCCCGTGCCAAAACGCTTGGGTCCACATTCTTGCTCTCAAGAGCCCTCACCTGGGTCCACCCCTCCGCTCGCCTCACAGCCGGCGGATCTGGCCTGCTGGCCCCCTGGGGGCTAACAATAACCCTTGGTCGGCCCCCTAGAGCCCTTCCAAAGGGGCCTGGCGCCCCAACGCCGAGGATTGGGGACCCCCAAGCCCCAGCGCCCAAGTCACCCTAACACCCCTCCTCCACCCGGGCCGCTAGGGGAGCCGCCGGTCATTCAGGGCAGAAGAACGTACAGGGCCCTCCAAGCCCCCAGCGACTTTCGAAGGACCCCCGCGCCAAAACGCCTGAGCCCACGCTCCCGCTCGCCAGCGGCCTCACCTCCGCCGGCCTCTCCGCTTGCCGCAGAGTTGGCGGATCGGGCTTCCGGCCTCCTGGGGGCTAAATCTAACCATAGGTCGGTCCCCTAGGGGCCCCAGCAAGGGGCCTAGAGCCGCAACACCGGGGATTGGAGAACCCCGAGCTCCAGCGCTGGACACAACCGGCTGCCCCGCTGCCACATGGGCCACTAGGGGCGCTGCCGGTCATTCAGGGCGGGACAAGGGGCAGGGCCCTCAGAGCCTCTGGCGACATTCGAAGGCCCCCCGCGCCAAAACGCTTGGGCTCACGCTCCCGCTCGCCAGCGCCCTCACCTCGCCCCGCCCCTCCGTTCTCTGCACAGCCGGCGGATCGGGCCCCGGCCTCCTTTGGGCTAACCTCAACCCTAGGTCGGCCCCCGAGGGACCCCTCCCAAGGGGCCAGGCGCCGCCTCGCCGGGGCATTTGGACCCCTGAGCCCTACTCCAGACTCACCCTGCCGCCCCGCCGCCACCCGGGACGCTAGGAGCGCCACCGGTCATTCAGGGAGGGAGTACTGGCAGGGCCCTCCGAGCCCCCGATGACCTTCGAAGGCCCCCTGCACCAAAACGCTTGGGCCTAAGCTCCCGCTCGCCAGCGCCCTCACCTCGGCTCACCCCTCCCCTCGCCGCACAGCCGGCCAATCGGGCCTGCTGGCCTCCTTTGGGCTAACGATAACCCTAGCTCGGCCCCCGAGGGACCCCTCCCAAGCGGCCTGGCAATGCCATGCCGGGTATTGGGGACCCCCGAGCCCGAGCTCCGGACTCACCCTGCCTCCCCGCCGCCACCCTGGCCGCTAGGGAGCCGCCGGGCATTCAGGGCGGGAGAACTTGCTGGGCCCTCCGAGCCCCCGGTGAGCTTTGAAGGCCCCCCATGCCAAAACGCTTGGGCCCACGCTCCCATTTGCCAGCGCATTAACGTCGGCCCACCCCTCCGCTCGCTGCACAGCCGGCGGATTGGGCCCGCCGGCCTCCTTTAGGCTAACACTCACCATATGTCGGCCCCCGAGGGACCCCTCCCAAGTGCCTGGAGCCACCACGCCGGGGATCGGGGACCACTGAGCCCCAGCTCCAGACTCATCCTGCCGACACGCCGCCACCCTGGCCGACAGGGGCGCCACCGGTCATTTAGTGTGTGAGAATGGGCAGGGCCCTCCAAGCCCCCAGTGACAATCCAAGGCCCCCTGTGACAAAACCCTGGGCCCACGCTCCCCCTCGCCAGCGCCCTCACCTCGGCCTGCCCCTCTGCTCGCCGCACAGCCGGCGGTTCGGGCCTGCCGGCCTCCTTTGGGCTAACCCTAAACCTAGGTCGGCCCCAGAGGAGCCCCTCCCAAGGGGCCTGGCACCGCCACGCTGGGGATTGGGGACACCCGAACCCCACCGCCGGACGCACTCTGCCGCTCCTCACCACCCGGCCCGCTAGGGGCGCCGTCCTCATTCAGGGCGTTAGAACGGGCAGGGTCCCCCGGGCCCCCGGCGACCTTCGAAGGTCCCCCGCGACAAAACGCTTGGGGCCATGCTCCCGCTCGCCAGCGCCCTCACCTCGGCTAGCCCCTCCGCATGTGGCAGAGCCGGCGGATAGGGCCTGCCAGCCTCCTGGGGGCTAACCCGAACCCTAGGTCGGCCCCCAAGGGGCCCCTCCCAAGGGGCCTATCGCTGCAATGCCTGGGATTGGTGACCCCCGAGTCCCAGCGCCGGACGCACTGTGCCGCCCCGCCGCCACCCGGGCCGGTAGGAGAGCTGTCGGTCATTCAGGGCAGAACAAAGGACAGGGCCCTCGGAGCCCCCAGCGCCGTTTGAAGGCCCTCCGCGCCAAAACCCTTGGGCCCACGCTCCCGCTCGCCAGCACCATCACTTCAGCCCACCCTCCGCTCCCTGCACAACCGGCGGATTGGGCCTGACGGTCCCCTGGGGGCTAAACCTAACCCTAGCTCGATCCCTCGAGGGGCCCCTCCCAAGGGGCCTGGTGCCGCAATGCCCGGGATTCCGGACCCACAAGCCCCAGCGCCAGACTCACCCTCCCGCCCCGCTGCCACCCGGGCCTCTAGGGGCACCGCCGGTCATCCAGGGCGGGAGAACGGGCAGGGTCCTCCGAGCCCCTGGCGACCTTCAAAGGCCCCCCGCGCCAAAACTCATGGGCCTACGCTACCGCTCGCCAGCGCCCTCACCTCGGCCCTCCCCTCTGCTCACCGCACAGCCAGTGGATTGGGCCTGCGGCCTCCTGTGGGCTAACCATAACCCTAGGTCAGCCTCCGAGGGGCCCCTGCAAAGGGGCCTGGTGCCGCAACACCGGGGATTGGGAACCCCCCAACCCCAGCGACGGACTCACCCTGTCGCCCTGCCGCCACCCAGGCCCCAGGGGCGCCGCAGGTCATTCAGGGCGGGGAAAACGGGCAGGGTCCTCCGATCCCCCGGCGACCTTCGAAGGCTTCCCGCGCCAAAACGCTTCAGCCAAGCTCCCGCTCGCCCGCACCCTCACCTCGGCCCTCTCCTCCGCTCGCCGCACAGCTGGCACATCGGGCCTGCCGGCCTCCTGGGGGCTAACTGTAACCTTAGGTCGGCCCCCGAGGGGCCACTACCAAGGGTCTGCCCCCGCAACGCCAGGGATTGGGGACCCCCAAGCCCCAGTGCTGGGCTCACCCTGCCGCTCCGCCCCCCCGGGCCGCTAGTAGCGCCGCTGGTCATTCAGGGCAGGAGGACGGGTTGGGCCCTCCGAACCCCCGATGACCTTCTAAGGCCCCCCGTGCCAAAACGCTTGGGTCCACATTCTTGCTCTCAAGAGCCCTCACCTGGGTCCACCCCTCCGCTCGCCTCACAGCCGGCGGATCTGGCCTGCTGGCCCCCTGGGGGCTAACAATAACCCTTGGTCGGCCCCCTAGAGCCCTTCCAAAGGGGCCTGGCGCCCCAACGCCGAGGATTGGGGACCCCCAAGCCCCAGCGCCCAAGTCACCCTAACACCCCTCCTCCACCCGGGCCGCTAGGGGAGCCGCCGGTCATTCAGGGCAGAAGAACGTACAGGGCCCTCCAAGCCCCCAGCGACTTTCGAAGGACCCCCGCGCCAAAACGCCTGAGCCCACGCTCCCGCTCGCCAGCGGCCTCACCTCCGCCGGCCTCTCCGCTTGCCGCAGAGTTGGCGGATCGGGCTTCCGGCCTCCTGGGGGCTAAATCTAACCATAGGTCGGTCCCCTAGGGGCCCCAGCAAGGGGCCTAGAGCCGCAACACCGGGGATTGGAGAACCCCGAGCTCCAGCGCTGGACACAACCGGCTGCCCCGCTGCCACATGGGCCACTAGGGGCGCTGCCGGTCATTCAGGGCGGGACAAGGGGCAGGGCCCTCAGAGCCTCTGGCGACATTCGAAGGCCCCCCGCGCCAAAACGCTTGGGCTCACGCTCCCGCTCGCCAGCGCCCTCACCTCGCCCCGCCCCTCCGTTCTCTGCACAGCTGGCGGATCGGGCCCCGGCCTCCTTTGGGCTAACCTCAACCCTAGGTCGGCCCCCGAGGGACCCCTCCCAAGGGGCCAGGCGCCGCCTCGCCGGGGCATTTGGACCCCTGAGCCCTACTCCAGACTCACCCTGCCGCCCCGCCGCCACCCGGGACGCTAGGGGCGCCACCGGTCATTCAGGGAGGGAGTACTGGCAGGGCCCTCCGAGCCCCCGATGACCTTCGAAGGTCCCCCGCACCAAAACGCTTGGGCCTAAGCTCCCGCTCGCCAGCGCCCTCACCTCGGCTCACCCCTCCCCTCGCCGCACAGCCGGCCAATCGGGCCTGCTGGCCTCCTTTGGGCTAACGATAACCCTAGCTCGGCCCCCGAGGGACCCCTCCCAAGCGGCCTGGCAATGCCATGCCGGGTATTGGGGACCCCCGAGCCCGAGCTCCGGACTCACCCTGCCTCCCCGCCGCCACCCTGGCCGCTAGGGAGCCGCCGGGCATTCAGGGCGGGAGAACTTGCTGGGCCCTCCGAGCCCCCGGTGAGCTTCGAAGGCCCCCCATGCCAAAACGCTTGGGCCCACGCTCCCATTTGCCAGCGCATTAACGTCGGCCCACCCCTCCGCTCGCTGCACAGCCGGCGGATTGGGCCCGCCGGCCTCCTTTGGGCTAACACTCACCATATGTCGGCCCCCGAGGGACCCCTCCCAAGTGCCTGGAGCCACCGCGCCGGGGATCGGGGACCACTGAGCCCCAGCTCCAGACTCATCCTGCCGACACGCCGCCACCCTGGCCGACAGGGGCGCCACCGGTCATTTAGTGTGTGAGAATGGGCAGGGCCCTCCAAGCCCCCAGTGACAATCCAAGGCCCCCTGTGCCAAAACCCTGGGCCCACGCTCCCCCTCGCCAGCGCCCTCACCTCGGCCCGCCCCTCTGCTCGCCACACAGCCGGCGGTTCGGGCCTGCCGGCCTCCTTTGGGCTAACCCTAAACCTAGGTCGGCCCCAGAGGAGCCCCTCCCAAGGGGCCTGGCGCCGCCACGCTGGGGATTGGGGACACCCGAACCCCACCACCGGACGCACTCTGCCGCTCCTCACCACCCGGCCCACTAGGGGCGCCGTCCTCATTCAGGGCGTTAGAACGGGCAGGGCCCCCCGGGCCCCCGGCGACCTTCGAAGGTCCCCCGCGACAAAACGCTTGGGGCCATGCTCCCGCTCGCCAGCGCCCTCACCTCGGCTAGCCCCTCCGCATGTGGCAGAGCCGGCGGATAGGGCCTGCCAGCCTCCTGGGGGCTAACCCGAACCCTAGGTCGGCCCCCAAGGGGCCCCTCCCAAGGGGCCTATCGCTGCAATGCCTGGGATTGGTGACCCCCGAGTCCCAGCGCCGGACGCACTGTGCCGCCCCGCCGCCACCCGGGACGGTAGGAGAGCTGTCGGTCATTCAGGGCAGAACAACGGACAGGGCCCTCGGAGCCCCCAGCACCGTTTGAAGGCCCTCCGCGCCAAAACCCTTGGGCCCACGCTCCCGCTCGCCAGCACCATCACTTCAGCCCACCCTCCGCTCCCTGCACAACCAGCGGATTGTGCCTGATGGTCCCCTGGGGGCTAAACCTAACCCTAGCTCGATCCCTTGAGGGGCCCCTCCCAAGGGGCCTGGTGCCTCAATGCCCGGGATTCCGGACCCACAAGCCCCAGCGCCAGACTCACCCTCCCGTCCCGCTGCCACCCGGGCCTCTAGGGGCACCGCCGGTCATCCAGGGCGGGAGAACGGGCAGGGTCCTCCGAGCCCCTGGTGACCTTCAAAGGCCCCCCGCGCCAAAACTCATGGGCCTACGCTACTGCTCGCCAGCGCCCTCACCTCGGCCCTCCCCTCTGCTCACCGCACAGCCGGTGGATTGGGCCTGCGGCCTCCTGGGGGCTAACCATAACCCTAGGTCAGCCTCCGAGGGGCCCCTGCAAAGGGGCCTGGTGCCGCAACACCGGGGATTGGGAACCCCCCAACCCCAGCGACGGACTCACCCTGTCGCCCTGCCGCCACCCGGGCCCCAGGGGCGCCGCAGGTCATTCAGGGCGGGAGAACGGGCAGGGTCCTCCGAGCCCCTGGTGACCTTCAAAGGCCCCCGCACCAAAACGCTTGGGCCCTGCTCCTGCTCTTCAGCGCCCTCACCTCGGCCCGCCCCTCTGCTCGCCGCACAGCCGGCGGTTCGGTCCTGCCGGCCTCCTTTGGGCTAACCCTAAACCTAGGTCGGCCCCAGAGGAGCCCCTCCCAAGGGGCCTGGCGCCGCCACGCTGGGGATTGGGGACACCCTAACCCCACCGCCGGACGCACTCTGCCGCTCCTCACCACCCGGCCCGCTAGGGGCGCCGTCCTCATTCAGGGCGTTAGAACGGGCAGGGCCCCCCGGGCTCCCGGCGACCTTCGAAGGTCCCCCGCGACAAAACGCTTGGGGCCATGCTCCCGCTCGCCAGCGCCCTCACCTCGGCTAGCCCCTCCGCATGTGGCAGAGCCGGCGGATCCGGCCTGCCATCCTCCTGGGGGCTAACCGAAACCCTAGGTCGGCCCCCAAGGGGCCCCTCCCAAGGGGCCTATCGCTGCAATGCCTGGGATTGGTGACCCCCGAGTCCCAGCGCCGGACGCACTGTGCCGCCCCGCCGCCACCCGGGCCGGTAGGAGAGCTGTCGGTCATTCAGGGCAGAACAACGGACAGGGCCCTCGGAGCCCCCAGCGCCGTTTGAAGGCCCTCCGCGCCAAAACCCTTGGGCCCACGCTCCCGCTCGCCAGCACCATCACTTCAGCCCACCCTCCGCTCCCTGCACAACCGGCAGATTGGGCCTGACGGTCCCCTGGGGGCTACACCTATCCCTAGCTCGATCCCTCGAGGGGCCCCTCCCAAGGGGCCTGGTGCCTCAATGCCTGGGATTCCGGACCCACAAGCCCCAGCGCCAGACTCACCCTCCCGCCCCGCTGCCACCCGGGCCTCTAGGGGCACCGCCGGTCATCCAGGGCGGGAGAACGGGCAGGGTCCTCCGAGCCCCTGGTGACCTTCAAAGGCCCCCGCACCAAAACGCTTGGGCCCACGCTCCTGCTCTTCAGCGCCCTCACCTCGGCCTGCCCCTCCGCTCGCCACACAGCTGGCAGATCGGGCCTGCCGGCCTCCTGGGGGCTAACCCTAACCCTAGCTCACCCTCGGAGGGGCTCATCCCAAGGTGCCTGGAGCGGCAATGCCGGGCATTGGAGACCCACGAGCCACAGTGCTGGACTCACCGTGCTGCCCCGCCGCCACACAGGCCGCTAGTGGCACCACCGGTCATTCAGGGCGGGAGAACGGGAAGGGCCCTTGGAGCCCCCGGCCTCTTTCGAAGGCCCCCCGCGCCAGAAAGCTTGCGCCCACTCTCCCGGTAGCCAGTGCCCTCACCTCGGCCCGCCCCTCCGCTCGCCGCACAGCCGGCGGATAGGGCCCGCCAGCCTCCTGGGGGCTAACCCTATCCCTTCGTCGGCCCCCGAGAGGCCCCTCCCAACGGGCCTGGCACCGCAACACCTGGGTTTGCGGACCGCTAGCCCCAGCATCCGACTCACCATGCTCCCCCGCCGGCAACTGAGCCGCTAGGCGCACCCCCGGACATTCAGTGCGGGAGAACGGGCAGGGCTTCTTGAGCCCCGGCGACCTTCGAAGGCCCCCCGCGCCAAAACTCATGGGCCTACGCTACCGCTCGCCAGCGCCCTCACCTCGGCCCTCCCCTCTGCTCACTGCACAGCCAGTGGATTGGGCCTGCGGCCTCCTGGGGGCTAACCATAACCCTAGGTCAGCCTCCGAGGGGCCCCTGCAAAGGGGCCTGGTGCCACAACACCGGGGATTGGGAACCCCCCAACCCCAGCGACGGACTCACCCTGTCGCCCTGCCGCCACCCGGGCCCCAGGGGCGCCGCAGGTCATTCAGGGCGTGAAAACGGGCATGGTCCTCCGATCCCCCGGTGACCTTCGAAGGCTTCCCGCGCCAAAACGCTTGGGCCCACGCTCCTGCTCTTCAGCGCCCTCACATCGGCCTGCCCCTCCGCTCGCCACACAGCTGGCAGATCGGGCCTGCCGGCCTCCTCGGAGCTAACCCTAACCCTAGGTTGGCCCCCCAGGGGCCCCTCCCAAGGGGACTGTCGACGCAACACTGGGGATTGATGACCCCCAGCCCCAGTGCCGGGCTCACCCTGCTGCCCCGCCGGCACCTAGGCAGCTAGGGCACCGCCGGTCATTCAGGGTGGGAGAATGGACAGGGCCCTCCCAGTCCCAGTGAACTTCTAAGGCCCCAGGAGCCAGAATGCTTGGGCCCATGCTTCCGCTCACCAGCGCCCTCACCTCAGCCAGCCCCTCTGCTGGCCGCACAGCCAGCGGATCAGGCCTGCGGGCCTCCTGGGGGCTAACCCTAACCCTAGGTTGGCCCCCGAGGGGAACCTCCCAAGGGGCCTGGCGCAGCAATGCCAGGGATTGGGGACCCCTGAGCTCCAGCGCCAGACTCACCCTGCCGCCCCGACGCCACCCGAGCCGCTATGGGCGCTGCCGGTCATTCAGTGCGGGAGAACAGGCAGGGCCCTTCGAGCCCCTGGAGACCTTCGAAGGTCCAACTTGCGAATACGCTTGGGCCCACACTCCTGCTCGCTAGCACCCACATCTCGGCCCGCCCTTCCGCTTGCCGCACACCCGGCAGATCAGGCCTGCCCGCATCCTGGGGGCTAACTCTAACATTTGGTCGGCCCAGGAGGGGCCCCTCCCAAGGGGCCTTGCACCGCAACGCCGGGGATTGGGGACACCCGAGCCCCAGCGCCAGACTCTACCTGCCACCCTGCCGCCAACTGGGCCAGTAAGGGCGCCGCCGATCATTCAAGGAGGGAGAAGGGGCAGGGCCCTCTGAGCCCCTTGCGACCTTCGAAGACCTCCTGCGCTAAAACGCTTGGGCCCACTTTCCTGCTCCCCAGCGCCCTCACCTCGGCCCGCATCTCCACTCGCCGCACAGTGTGCGGATTGGGCCTGACGGTCTTTTTGGGGCTAATCTTAACCCTAGGTCGTCGCCCCAGGGGCCCCTCCCAAGGGTCCTGGTGCCACTACGCCGGGGATCTGGTACCCCAAGCCCCAGAGCCAGACTCAACCTCCCACATCGCTGCCACCTGGGCCGCTAGGGGCGCCGCCGGTCATTCAGGGTGGGAGAACAGACAGGGCCCTGGAGAAACTGGCGACATTTGAAGCCTCCCGCGCCAAAATGCAGGGGCCCACCATCCCGCTCCCCAGCACCTTTACCTCGGCCCACCCACCTCTAGCCGCCTAGCCAGAGGATCATGCCTGCCGGCCTAATGGGGTCTAAATCTAACCCTAGGTTGGCTCACGAGGAGCCCTTCCCAAGGGGCCTGGCACTGCAACACCGGGGATTGGGATTACCCGAGCCGCAGCGTGGGACTCACTCTGCTGCCCCACCGCCAACGGAGCCGCTAGGGGCACACCGGTTATTCAGGGTATTAGAACGGGCAGGGCCTTCTGAGCCTCTAGCAACGTTCAAAGGCCCCTGCGCCAAAACGCTGGATACCATACTCCCGCTAGCCAGCGCCCTCACCTCGGCCCACTCCTCTGCTCGCCGCACAGCAGGCACATTGTTCCTGCTGGCCTACTGAGGTCTAACCCTAACTCTAAACCCTAACCCCTAACCTTAAACCCTAAACCTTAACCCCTAACCCTACCCAAAATCTAACCATAACCCCTAATCCTTAAACCCTAAACCCTAACATTAACACTAAACCCTAAACCCTAACCCTAATCCCGAAGCCCTAAACAATAAACCCTAACCTTAACCACTAACCCCAAACCCTAACCCTACCCTTAACACTACCCCTTCAGCTAACCCTACCCCTAACCCGTAAACTAACCCTAAACCTAAACCTAACCCGTACCCTAACCTGTACCCTAACCTTAACCCTAAACCCTAAACCCTGACCCTAACCCATACCCTAAATCGTACCATAACCTGTACCCTAACCCAACCCATAACCTAACCCTAACCCGTACCCTAACTGTAACCCTAAACCCTAAACTGTAACCCGTACCCTACCCTAACCAGTACCCTACCTTAACCTTAACCCATACCCTAACCCGTACACTAACCCATACCCTAACCCGTACACTATCCCAAACCCGGACCCTAACCCATACCCTAACCCATACCTAACCCTAACCTGTACCCTAACCTGTACCCTAACCCATACCCTAACCCTAAACTGTACCCTATACCTATCCCTAACCCGTTCCCTAACCCGTACCCTAACCCTAACCCTAAACCGTAACCTAACCTGTACCATAACCCTAAACTGTAACCTAACCCTAACCCGTACCCTAACCCTAACCCATACCCTAAACCGTACCCAAATCCGTACGACAACACTTACCCTAAACTGTACCCTAACACGTACCCTAAACTATACCCTAATGCGTACCCTAACTCGTACCCTAACCCTAACCCTAAACCGTAACCTAACCTGTACCATAACCCTAAACTGTAACCTAACCCTAACCCGTACCCTAACCCTAACCCATACCCTAAACCGTACCCAAATCCGTACGACAACACTTACCCTAAACCGTACCCTAACACGTACCCTAAACTATACCCTAATGCGTACCCTAACTCGTACCCTAACCCTAACCCATACCCTAAACCTAACCCGTACTCCAACCCTAACCCCAACCCTAACCCCAAACCCTAAACCCTAACCCGTACCCTAAACCCTAATCTGTACCCTAACCCATAACCTCTAACCTGTAACCCCTAAACCCAACCCTAACCCGTACCCTCTCCTTCCCCTAACTCTAACCTCTACCCTCACCCATACCCTAACCGTAACCCATACCCTAACCTGAACCCATACCCTAATCCATACCCTAACCCCGGGGATTGGGTACACCTGAGCACCACCACGGGACTCAACCTGCCAGCCCTCAGGAAACCATGCCCCTTGGGGCGCCACAGAGCATCCCATGCAGGAGAACTGGTAGTGCCCCCCTGAGCCCCCAGCGATCCTCGGCGGCCCCATACACCCCAACCCTGAGGCCCACGCTCATCCCACCCCACGCCTTCCCTTCAGCTTGCCACCGAGCTCATCGCAGAGCCGGCAGATCAGGCCTGCCGGGTTCCTGGGGCCTACACCTGACCCTAGGTCAGCTGGGTAGGGCCCCTCCCCTGGGGCCCGGTGCCGTAGCCCCAGGGACTGGGGACACCTGAGCCCCACTGCAGGACAAAGCCTGCCAGCCCACAGGAAACCGTGCCCCTTGGGAGGCTATAGAGCATTCAGGGTGGGAGAACCAGGAGGGCCCCCAGAGCCCCCGGCGAACTTTGGTGATCCCTAAACCCAACCTTGAAGTCCATGCTCACCCCAGCCCGCACCCTCACCTCAGCCCATGGCAGAGATCGCCACATAGTGGGCAGATCTGGCCTGCGGGGTTCCTGGGCGCCAACCCTAACCCTAGTTCATCTGTGGAGGGGCCCCTCCCCAGGAGCCTGGAGCCGCAGCCACGGGGATTGGGGACACCTGAGCCCCACAGCAGGACTCGGTCTGCCACCCCACAGGAAACCATGCACCTTGGGAGGCCATAGAGCATTCAGGGCGGGAGAACCAGGAGGGCACTCCTGAGCCACCAGCGAACTTTGGCGGCCTCCCACACCCCAACCCTGAGTCCCACGCTCACCCTCCCCACACCCTCACCTCAGCCCGTGTAGCTAGCCATACAGCCAGCAGATCGGGCCTGCGGGGCTCCTGGGGCCTAACCCTAGCCCTAGGTCGGCCGCAGGTGTGGGGGCCTCCCCAGGAGCCTTACACCGCAGCCCCGGGGAATTGGGATACCTGTACCCCACCAGAGGACTCAGCTTGCCACCTGACAGGAAACATTGCCCCTTGGGGCTCTATGGAGCCTACAGGGCATGAGAACTTGGGGAGGCCCTCAGAGCCAGTCCCCACATTTGGCAGCCCCCCGTGCCCCAACCTTGAGGCCCATGCTCACCCTCCCCCATGGCCTCCTCTCAGCCCTCCACAAAGCTCACCTCACAGCCTGCAGATTGTCCCTGCCGGGCTCCGGGACCCTAACCCTTACCCTAGGTTGGCCACAGAGGGGCCCCTCCCCAGGGTCCTGGCACCACAGTCCGGGGGATTGGGGACACCCAAGCCCCACCGTAGGACTCAGCCTGCAGCCCACAGTAAACTGTACCATTTTGGTGCACAACAGAGCAGTCAGGGCAAGAGAATTGGGGCACCCCCTGAGAGCCCCTTCTGGTGAACCCCGACCTTTGTGGGCCCTTCCGGATGAAACCCCAAGGCTCACACTCACCCGCCCTTGTGCCCTCATCTCACTCGGCCTGGGAGCTCTCTGAGCACTGGGCAGTTCAGACCTGCTGTCCTTGAGGCCTAACCTAACCCTGGGTCTTCTGCTGAGGGTCCCTCCCCGTTTGCCTGCCTCCAAGGCACCAGGCATTGGGCTCACCTCTGCACGACTAGAAGACTCAGCCTGCCCCACAGCAGGAAACTGTCCATTTGGGGCTGCAGCAAGGATTCATAGGAAAATCAGAGGGTCCCCCTCAGCCCATCCCAGGCAACCCCACTTTCAGAGATGTCCCCAGATCCAATTAGTAGCTTCACACTGAACTTGCTCTCCACGGAGATCTTTTGAAATTCTCCACAATTCCAACTGATGGCATTATCCAGCTTCAGTGCTTTACCCAGCTTTAGCTCTTGAGATGGATTAAAATGGGAAGTCACTTCACTGATGACGAAGTACTGGTGACCAAAAGATACATGCATAAATGCTTCATATCACTTGGCTTCAGGGAAATGCAAATCTAAACCCCTATACATGCCATATCACACGAGGCCAAATATCTAAAAATAAGAAGACATGAAACTATACATGTTGGAGAGGATGTGGAGAAACGGGAAACCTCTTACACTCCTATACGAATGCAGTCCGGTACAGCCACTCCTGAAAATGGTACGGAGTTTCCTCAAGAAGTTATAAATAAAGCTACCCTATGTCCCAGCAATTGCACTACTGGGTATTTACCCCAAAGCGACAGGTACTGAAGATGGGACACATGCACCACAGTGTTCATAGCAGCAATATCCATAATAGACAAGCTGTGGAAGGAGTGCAGATGACCATGGATAGATGAATGGATAAAGAAGATGTGGATCATATATATAATGGAATATTACTCAGCCATCAGAAAGGATGAATACTTACCATCACACTGACCTGGGTGGAGCTGGAGGGTATTATGCTGAGTGGAATAAGTCAATGAAAGAAAGACAATGATCATATGCTTTCACTCCTATGTGGAATATCAGAAACAAGGAAGAAGACCATAGGGGAAGGAAGGGAAAATAGAATGGGAAGTCATCAGAGAGGGGGAAAACCCATGATGGACTCTTAACTATCACAAGAAACTGATGATTGTTGGAGGAGAAGTTGGGGGGGGGTAACTGGGTGAGTAGCATTAAGGAGGTCACACGATACAATGAGCACTGGGTGTTACACACAACTGAAAATTGATTGAAGACTACATCTGAAACTAATGATGTACTGTAAGTTGGCTAATTGAATTTAAATTAAAGAACAAAAGACCTTGAATAAACAATCCTACATATTTGTATGGAACCACTAAAGATTCCGAACAGCCAGTGCAATGTGGAAAAGAAAAACAAAGCTGGAGGACTCACAATTTCAGATTTCAGGTTATACTACAAAGCTGCAGTCATCCTAACAAGACAGTATGGCACAAAAATAGACACAGCGACCAAAGGAACAGGATACAAGTTCAGACAGAAACCCACAATTATGTGGTCCATGAATCTTCCACAAAGCAAGCAACGATATCAAAAGGGAAAAGGACAGTCTCTACAACAAATGGTGTTGGGAAAACTAGACAGCTACGCACAAAAGAATGAAATTAAACTGCTTTCTTACACAATACAGACAAACACAAAACAGTTTCAAGACCTCAATATGAGACCTGAATCCATAAAAATCCTACAGGAGGGAAGACAGTAACTTCTTGACATGGACCATACCAACGTTTTTCTGGACTGTGTCCTGACAAAGGAAATGAAAGCAAAAATAAACTATTGGGAACACAGTAAAATAAAAAGTTTCCACACGGCAGAAGAACAATGAAAACGTAAAAATAATAAGACAACCTACTCAAAGGGAGAAGATATTTGCAAAGATCATATGCAATGAAGGGATAGTGTCCAAAACATATAGAACTGATCCTACTCGACCCCCAAAAAAACAAATAATCCAGTTAAAAAATAGGCAGAAGACATGGACAGACATTTCTCCAAAGAAGAAATACAAATGGCCAACAATCCCGTGAAAAGATGTTCACCATCACCCATCATCAGGAAAATGTAAATCCAAAGGACAATGAGGTAATACCTCAAACCTGTCAGAATGGCTAACATCAAAAGCACAACAAAGAGCAGGTGTTGGGAGGATGTGGATAAAGGGGAATCCTCGCGAACTGTGGGTGGGAATGCAAACTGTGGTGGCCACCATGGAAAACAGTACGAAGGTTCCTCAAAAAATTAAATATAGAACTACCCTATGATCCAACAATCACACTACTCCTATTTACACAAAAATAGGAAAACAGTAACGTAAAAGGATACGTGCACCCCTATGTTTCTTGCACCATTATTTACAATATCACAATATGGAAGCAACCCAAGTGTCTGTAGAAAAATTGACAAATGAGATGATAGATGTGTGTATTCACACACACACACACACACGGACACACACACACACACACACAGACACACATACACACACACAATGGAGTATTACTCGGCTTGAAAAAGAATGAAACCTTGCCATTTGCAGACACATGGATGGAGCTAGAGAGTATTATCCTAACTAAAATCAGGCAGAGAAAGAAAAATCCCATACGATGTCACTCTAATGGGGAACTTAAGAAACAAACAAAAATAAATAACTAAAAGAGAAAAAGGAGATACACCAAAATACAAACTCTTAACAATAGAGAACAAACGGATGGTTACCAGAGAGGAGGTGGATAGAGGGATGAGTGAAATAGATGAAGGGGATTAAGAGGACGCTTTTCTTGATGACCACTAGTAATATATAATTACTGAATCATTCTATTGTACACCTGAAACAAATGTAACACTGTATGTTAGCTCTACTGGAATTAAAATAAATTTTTGTAAAAGATTTTTCTTTCAGGAACCTCTTTGAAAAATCTTTTCCTGTGCAATGTGCATAAGCCCTACTTGGGAGGATTCACTCTACAATAATTATTCACTTCATGCCTCAAATTCAGATTTCACTGAGTTCTTATCGTGCATCCCAGCCCGCGGGAGCCATGGTCCTTTTCAGTCCAGGCTCAGCACCTATGCATTCAAGATTGGAAGTAGAGACACATGTCACTTCACAGTCCAGAAAGCTATTATTGTTTCTGTTTCAGTGTGAGAGAGTCACAGACTTTGGGACAGGTTTCAGAGCAGGTTTATTATGGATCCTGGATCTCTACTTCAATGTTCATTGCCTGGATCCCTTTGGCTAATAGGTTTCCTGTGGATGGGCTTGCTTCCAAGCACATACATGGAAGATGCAAAGGTGGGTGGGCTTGCTGCGGGACAGGAAGAAGACCAAAATCAGACAAGGGTCAGACCCCTTCCCTGATCCAGGAACTGCTACGGGAAAGGGTACAGGTGGGAGAATTCATGCGAAACTCCAAGGTCACCAGCTGAACACAGGAGGCACAGGTCAAGGGATCTGGAGATGCAGCGGTTGAAGGCTGCTCTGAGCTACCTCTGGGAGGAAGGGAGGGATGGAATGAGAAGGAGACACTGCCTGCTCCTGGCCCATGCCAGCTGCCCACCGCTCCGACACGCATCAGTCTACACAGCTGACACAGCTTGGGCTCAGGATGGGCTGTCTCGGGTCCCTCAATCCTCAGTGGGACAGCTGGCCCCAGGGCTCAGAGACATGCTGAGGGAGATGAGAGGGAAAGCTGCCCCACCCAGGTCATCCCCTCCTTGAGCAGACTGCCCTTCAGAACTGCTAAAAAAAAAACCACTAACGGGGTTGAAAGACATGCCATGGATGAACTAAGGCATAGAGATATGTAAAATAACATTCATTTTTAAGTTCAGAGCTGTCATCTCAGGAAGTGGGGAGAGTTTCCCTGAAGAAGACTGAGGGGAGGGGAGGCCATGCTGAAAAGGGAGACATGGCTCTCCTGATTGGGGACCTGCAGCCCCCTTCCAGGGCAGAGTATCAACCTCGCATCACACGAGATCCATGGAAGTGTTCCATCAGGGCCAGATGTTTGTCTCAAGAAGGCTACCCTGTCATCGGACTGCACAGGGCACCAGGGACGAGGGCCAGATGGAGGACGGACAATACTCCAGAGGCCATGGGGCAAGAACAGAGGCACATGACCTTGAAGATGATGATGAAAAGCAGGAGGTGGCAGCACGGAGCCAGCCTGAAAGTAACATGGGAGCAGTGCCCACAGCTACACTAACTGGGTGCCTTCTGTGTCAGGTGTGGCTGACTTCAGTGGGCTCCAGACTAGTCCTGACCACAAGTCTAGGAAGTGTGCACCACCCCGGCCTCCTCTCCCCTTGCAGCTGCTAGGAATCACGGTCACAGACCCTGGTCAGCTTTCATGGAAACCAAGCAGTGGCTCCCCCGCACGCTGCACCTCTGGTGGCGGTCCAGTGCGACCCTCATGCCAGGCCAGACACTGATGTCTACCTGTTTCCACACAAATCCACAGACAGGAGGGTGTCCCTGAATTCCACAGCACCTGATGAGACAGATCCACAGAACCCAACACCCAGTGGGTCACTCGGGACCTCACCTATGATCATGGAGCTCACCATACCCCATTTCTGTCACTTCCCACAGAAAGCCTGGTTCTGATCCCCCACAATACCATACATCCTGGTTGCTGACCTGGGGTCATGCCATAAACCCACATGGTACCTTTCTTTTAGAGAAGGCTATGCCTACACCTCCTAGAAAATATTTCTAATGAAGTACAAGTCCATCAGGACTATGGTGTGAACAGTAGCACACAGCCTGCATGGTAGTAGTCAGTAATTCTAACAAGGGTTAACCCCAACCCCCGTCTCACAAAACCTTCCTCCATCCCCACTGAACTCATGGTATGCCTCAAAAAACCCTCCAGGAAACAAACCTTTCATCTGAATGCTCTCTTCACCTTCTGCTTCAAATCTTGTCCAACCACAATGATATGAAACTAGAAATCAGTCTCAAGAAAAAAATGGGACAGTCAAAAATAGGTGGAGATTGGGGGGCCTGGGTGGCTCAGTCGTTAAGGATCTGCTTTCAGCTCAGGTCGTGATCCCAGGATCCTGGGATCTAGCCCCGAATCAGGCTCCTTGCTCAGTGGGAAGCCCGCTTCTCCCTCTCCCACCCCCCTGCTTGCGTTCCCTCTCTCGCAGTCTCACTCTCTGTCAGATACTCAAATAATCTTAAAAAAATATGTGGAGACTTAACAACATGCTACTGAACAACCAACAGTCAAAGAAGAAAACAAAAAAATTTTAGAAGTACCTTGACACTGATGCAAAAGACAACCTACAAAAACTTATGGGATGCAGCAAAAGTAGCTTTATGGGGGACATTCGTAGAAATTCAAGTCTTCATCAATCCATGAGAATGCTCTCCAATAAACAACCTGATTTATGTGGTAAAGAAGTAGAAAAAAAAACAACAAACAAAGCCCCAAATTAGTAGAAATAAGGAAATAACAAAAAGGAATGCATAAATAAATCCAAAGGAGACTAAAAAGACAAAAAAAAAACAACGAAAATGAGAGCTGCCTTTTTTGGAAAGATAAACAAAACTGACAAACTTAGCTAGACTCACCAAGAAAGACAGAGGACTCCAATACAATCAGGAAAGGAAGATAATGGATTCCTGTCTCATATCAAAATCAAAAGAACTCTTCAACCTTGGACACAACAACTTCTTGCAAGCCACGTCTCTAAAGGCAAAGGAAATAAAAGCAAAAATGAACTATTGGCACTTCATCAGGATAAAAAGCTTCTGCTCGGCAAAGCAAACGATCAACAAAACAAAAAGGCAATCTATGGAATCGAAGAAGATATCTGCAAATGATATTACAGATAAAGGGCTGGTATTCAAGATCTATAAAGAACTCCTCTAACTCGACACCCAAAAAATGGGCAGAAGACACAAAGAGATACTTCTCCAGAGGGGAAACACAAATGGCGAACAGACACATGAAAAAATGCTCCACATCACTTGCCATCAGGCAAATACAAATCAAAACGACAATGAGATACCACCTTACACCAGATAGAACGGTTAAAATTAACAAGGCAGGGGGCACCTGGGTGGCACAGCAGTTAAGTGTCTGCCTTCGGCTAGGGGCGTGATCCTGGCATTATGGGATCGAGCCCCACATCAGGCTCCTCCATTATGAGCCTGCTTCTTCCTTTCCCACTCCCCCTGCTTGTGTTCCCTCTCTCGCTGGCTGTCTCTATCTCTGTGGAATAAATAAATAAAATATTGAAAAAAATTAACAAGACAGGAAATAAAAAAAAGTCAGAGAGGATGTGGAGAAAGGGGAACCCTCTTACACTACTCGTGAGAATTCAAGCTGGTACAGCCACTTTTGAAAACAATATGGAGGCTCCTCAAGACGTTAAACACAGAGATATCCTACGACCCACCAATTGTACTACTGGGTATTTACCCCATAGACACAGAGTAATGAAAAGAAGGGGCACCAGTATCCCAATGTTCATAGCAGCAATGTCCATAACAGCCAAACTGTGGAAGGAGCCATGATGTCCTTCAGCAGATGAATGGACAAAGATGATGTGGTCATCTGTACAATGGAATATTACTCAGTCATCAGAAAGGATGAATACCCACCATTTGCACCAACGTGGATGGACCAGGAGGGGATTATGCTAAGTGAAATTAAGTCAAGCAGAGAAAGACAATTATCATATGGTTTCACTCCTATGTGGAATGGAAGGAATAGCATGGAGGACATTAGGAGAAGGAAGGGAAAAGTGAAGAGGGGGAATGAGAGGGGGAGATGAAACATGAGAGACTATTGACACTGGGAAACAAACTGAAGGTTGCAGAAAGGGAGGGGTAGGGGAATGGGTTATCCTGGTGATGGGTATTAAGGAGGGCACGTGTCATAATGAGCACTAGGTGTTATATGCAAACAATGAATCATGGAACACTACATCAAAAACAAATGAAGTACTGTAGGGTGACTAACATCATTTTAAAAAAAGAGAAAGATATGAAATCCATACAGGAAAACTGTCACTATTTGCAAATGACATGAAATCCCGAAAGATTCCACAAAAAAAAAAAAAACTGTTAGAATAAAAAAATTCAAGAAAGCTGCAGGATATAATGTCAATATACAGAGACCTGTTGTCTTTATTTTTTTTCAGATTTTATTTATTTATTTGACAGGAAGAGAAAAACCACGAGCAGGGGGAGTGTCAGAAAGAGGGAGAAGCAGACCCTTGCTAAGCGGGGGCCCAGCACGGGGCTCAATCCCAGAACTCTGGGATCATGACCTGAGCTGAAGGCAGATGCTTCACCTATGGGGCCACCCAGATGACCCAACTTCTTGCATTTCTGCATACTGATGACACATATCGTAAAGAGAAATTAAAAAAGCAATGCCATTTACAATTGCATCAAAAAAATCTAGGAATAAAAGTAACCAAAAATGAGAAAGACATAGTACACTCAACACATGGCAGAAAAGAAATGAAAAACATATCTGTCGAGGGGGGCGAATGTATGGGTCAAAGATTTGGAAGGCAACACAAACAAATGGAAGCATACGACATGCTCCTTAACTGGAAGAGTTAATTATGTGAACATGTCCATCGTACCCAAAGCAATCGACAGATGTGATGAAATCCCTATCTGAATTCCAGTGGCATTATTCGAGGAAATAGAAAACAGTCCTCAAACTTGGATGGAGTCACTAAAGACCCCAAATACCCAAAGGAACCTGGAGAAAGAAAGGTGCAGTCAACACACTCCTGGATTTCAAGGTAGATTACAAAGCTGTTGTCATCAAAACAGGATGGTACTGGCAGAAACACAGACACCAGGTCAGTGGAACAGAACAGAAAGCTCAGAAACTTACCCACACGTAGATGATCCTAACTTATGACACAGCAGCAGAAGATATGCCATGAGGGAAGGACTGTTTCTTCAGTGAGCGGTAACAGGCAAACTGGACACTAAATGCAGAAGAATATAGCTGGGTCACTTTCTTACACCACACACAAAATTTTTAATGGATAAATGATTTGAACATAAGATCTGAATCCATAAACCTCCAAGAAGACACAGGTACTAAGTCTCTCGACATTGGTTTTGGCAAAGAGTCTTCAGATCGGACACCAAATGCAAAGACAACAAAAGCAAAAATAAACCAGTGGAACAACATCAAACTGAAATCTTCCACACGGCAAAAGAAACCATCAAAACTTAAAAGGCCACTGACCCAATAAGAAAAAAATATCTGTGAATCATATGTGTGAGAAGAGGCTAATATCCAAAATACACACAACACTCATACAAATCAAAACAAACAAACAAACAAAGGTATAAAAATGGGGGGTATATGTGAATACATACTTTCCAAAGATGGCACACAGGTGCCAACAGACAGAAAAAGTTGTTCGACATCACTAATCATCGTCAGGGAAACATCAGTCAAACCCACAATCGGCTATCCCCTCACAACTGTTGGAACAGCAATTGTCCCAGAGACAGACAAAAAGTGGGGTCATGGGTGTGCAGACGAGGAGACACTGTGCACTGTTGGTGGGAATGGAAATTGGTGCAGCCACTGTGACAAACGGTATGGAGGTTCCTGAAAAAATAAATACAACTACCCCATGACCCAGTAATGGCTCTAATGAGTATTGATTCAGAGAACACAAAAATACTGCCTCAAAAAGACAGATGCACTCCCACATTCACTGCAGCATTATTCACAAGAACCAGACATGGAAACACAGACCTTGGGGGCCTTATGCCAAGTAACTCAGACACAGGAAGACCAATACCAGATGCTCTCATGTACATTCCACATGGAATAAACAAATACTGAACGCATAGATACTGAGAGCAGATTGGTAGGTGCCAGATTCGGAGATGGGGTGCTAGAAACGGGTGAAGGTGGTCCAAGTCTCAATGTTTGAGTGAGAAAATCCGACAGTCATGAAATGTTCTGTCCAGCATGGAGACTAAAACTAACCCCACAGCATGGGGTATAGGTTTCCCTGCTCTTCAAAAGTACAGGACTTCTGAGAAACCTTGCACAGCAGAAATGGTGTCAAGAAGGAATGGCCATTAATTTACACGGAACATTTAGTGTGCTCAGACTCCAAAATTCCTTCTCTTTGATTTTCTTAGGCCTCAGGACACAAGTTTCTAACGGAGGCCCAGCATAAATGAAGATAAAGCACAGCAGAGCCTCACAGACACCATTCAAAGTGCTGGTGGCTGGATGCGGAGAGCGGTTCCCAGCAGAAGGAGCTGGTTAGGGTGCATGCCACTTCTGTTGTGCTTTTCCCCAAAACAGATGCTGAACGCGATTCTCACTGTTCACCTTTTTTCATAAGAGGAAAATCCTCTTCAGGTATCTTCCTCTTACTGAAGCTGGGTAATAAACGTAGTTCTTTCAAGAATGCCCAGTGTCTTACTGTGAACGTTCAAAAAGTGGGGGATAATTGTACTTAAGCAATGCTGAGGGAGGAGATTTGAAAGGTTCTTCCAGACACAAACCTCAGCAGATCCACTGGGAAAGGCACCTTCCTCAGCATGCAGAACACGGACTACCTCCTACCCCCAGAAACCCTCTCCTTCCCCTCAATCAGGACAACCCACAACAGCTGGGAGTTACCCCAATTCCTCCATTCTCCTGCTTCTAATAGCTAACCCATCAGCAAATCCTGTGAGCTCCATCTTCAAAATAGACCCAGAATAGGTCTAACCACTCCATCCAAGGACACTTGTCTGGTCCACAGTGGCTGAGTAACTGGAAAAGCTTCGTCATTGACCTGCCTTGCCATCTTCAACCCTCTGTCATCTGTTCTCAACACTGTAGCCACGATGGCCCAGTGAAACAGGGTCTCATGGGGTTATAGCCCTGGAATGGCTTTCTGTCACCCTCTGTCACCTCTCTGAGCTCATGTCCTAAGCTGTCTCCTGTGGCCACAGGGCCTTCTTGCTGCTCCTGGACATACCTGGAATTCTCCTGCCCCAGAGCCATTGCACATGCTTTCCCTTTTGTTCAGAATGCTCTTGATGTGTTCTCACTCACCTTCGGAGAAGTCTGAATTGGAGTGACAGGGACAGAAGATGAGGCTGTGTGTGTTGGGTGAGGCTGGTGGCCCAGAAGAAGGTTCTCTGCCAGCTCTCCGCCTGTGCCTCCCTTGTCCTCAGCCAGGAACTTGCACACAGCCCTCACCTGTCACAACTCTCACTCAGGAGACCCAAAGCCACCCCTGGAGCCCACCCTGAACACACCCTGCTGCAGAATGCATTCATCTCTCCTCTGGGACCCCTGTCAGCTTTACCCAGACCTGCAACTCCCCCATCTCCTGCAAAGCTCCCGGATTACCTCTCTGCTTCCAAAATCACACTGGCGCAAGGCTTTCATGAGAAAGCTATAACGCTAACTAATGAAAGGTTCACACCTACTTTCCCCTTCTGTTGCCTCTCTCTCCACCTTCTTTCCTACCTGTGCAAACTGTAACATATCAGTGGAACATGAACATGCTCTGAGACCTGAATCTTTCATTGCAGCTTTCTGAGGACTCCTTATGTGATAAGCAACTAGTGTATCCTACAACAGGGTGTTTTACAAATATCATCTATAGAAGACTACAGCTCAAATCACTACAATTTTACCTCACTCTTCATGAAGCAGAACACTTTTTCCTTTCTTCTTTTATTAAATTCCAGTTAGTTCACATGCCATGGAATATTCACTTCAGGGGTAGGATTTAGTGATTCCTCACCTGCAAGGAGTACCCGGTGCTCATCACAAGTGCCCTCCTTAATACCCCTCACCGATTTAACTCTTCCCCCCACGCCCCTGTCCTGCAGCAACACTCGGTTTGTTCTCCAAGGTTGAGTCTATTTCCTTGTTTGCCACTCTCACCACCCCTCAACTCTGTTCCTCTGTTTTCTTTCTGAAATTCCACAAGCGTGAGAGCATAGGATATTTGTCTTTCCTCACTGATTTTGCTTAGCTTAATACACTCTAGGTCCATCCACATCCTTGCAAATGGTAAGATTTCATTCTTTTTGAAGCTGGGTCATATTCCGTTATATATATGTATCCCACATCTGCTTTATCCATTCATCAGTGCATGGACTTTGGGATTCTCTCCATAGTTTGTATACTCTGGACAATGCTGCTATAAACATCATGGTGCATGTTCCCCCTTCGAATCCGCATTTTTGTATCCTTTGGGCAAATACCTAGGAGAGCAATTGCTGGATCATGGGGTTGTTCAATGTTTAACTTTTTGAGGAACCCCCACACTGGTTCCCAGACTGGTTGCACCAGTTTGCATTCCCACCAACAGGATGGGAGAGTTCCCCTTCAAGCAGAACATTATCTGCCGGCAATTTCATAAGAGGAAACAAAACCTCTGGGAGATGCACCCAGGTTTAGGCAAGCAGTTGCAGACTTCACCCCAAGGCTCCTGACGCCAAGCCCCTTGAAGCCACCACATGCCACTATCCAAAAGAATTCCCAGACTCTCCTTCTGACTCCACCACCAAAGAAACTACAGAGAGAATATGGCACCTCAAAATATCGAGATAATACATTTAGTAAAACTAGAAAGTCAAGCTCAACTTTTAAACAGGAACAGGCCGCTTTGGATAATTTTGAATTTTCCCTCCACCCTAATTTTAACTCTTCTGATGAATAAACTAATCAATGATGAAACATCACCTTTGTCAAATGACATCACCCAAGTCTGTATCAGATGAATAAAGCCACCTAACTCTAGATGCTGGCCACTCAACCATATCTTAGGCCCAATTGAATAAACACTGTTAGATGAAGGAACAAATTAGATGTTACAAACAGGCACAGAGTGAATCTCACCTTCCCTTTCTAATAAAAGAGGGTTCCTAGGAAACAGATGGTCAAAATACATTTGTCAGCAATAAATGGACAGAGAAATTGTGATCCCCTGCAAAGTTCTACCTGCAGGGAAACTAAGTAATTCTTGCACCAAACCCAGAATGCTGACAGCTACTTCAATTTTACTTTGTGGCTCAACTAGAGAAAAGAGAAAAGCCCAGGAGGTTTTGGGATAATGAGAGGTTTTACCTCCAGCCCTGACATAGATAGGACATTTTGCCAAACATACCTGTGCTTTCTCTGAACACTGGCGTCCTGTGACAAGCTTCCTCGCTGACTCAGATGGTGACGTTCAAAACCTCGGGTTTCTTGGAGCCAGAGCAGAGAAGTGCTGTCAGCTGGGGAGAAGAAGGCACCTCTAACCTAAAGCCTGCACATCTGCTTCGGTTTCTGGGCAAAGGGGCAACACATACTTGTTGTTTAGCAGTAATTATCTTCATTCTCAATAGACCAATGACCTTGCCTTTTCTGGAAAGCAGACTTACTCTTCTAAAGAAACCCTCAATTCATCTATTCCCAATGCAACTAGAGTGGAACATTTATTTCTCACTTAAATAGAAAACACTGTTATTGTCGACATTGCATGAATGAACTTTTAAAAACATTTTAGAGAGAAAGGAAGAGACCTTTATTCAAACCCAAGTCAGGACAGCTGCCTGGGAGACACAATCTTCACCAAGAAGGGAGTGCTCCGGGGAAGGAACATTTGGGGCAGGCTTATGTATTTTTTTCTGTTTTGTTTTACATACAGAGTTACACACCACAATGAGGATCTTCTTAGATTCCAGAAAGTGACAGACTCTTTCTTATGTTTTCAGTATGTACATGTCAGTATGACTTTAATCTTATGGGAGCCAAAGAGGTTCTTTATTTTTTCTTATCTTTATGTTGGCATTTTTGGTTATTGTTTTCTTCTCAAAGCAGGTGTACAACATGCTTGGGGCAGAAACAAGGCCCATGCTTTGAGGTTTTGCCTAGTCATTTTGAGCCGGGTAAAATGTAAAGGGATAACTTCCTTGGGAGCCCAGGATCAGCGCCCACAGATGATATAAGATAAAATTACTTTCATCATTATAATTACTTCTAAAATGGAGGAATTTGAGACAAAAGCACCTTTCACAAGAGTACCAAGAAATCAAATGATGCCCACAGAAGGCTACCTGCTCCATGGTCAGCACAGGTAACAGAAGTGTTCACAGTATCTGGGCTCCTGCCCTTCTCCTGCCCAAATCTCTGAAGCACACAGACCACTTAAAATCAGAATTGTAGAACTGCTAGACACCTTAGAGTTGTCTGGCACTATTCATTTGTACTGCAGAATAAAACACAGTAGCTCGTTGTCACAAACTAATTTCAACATGAAGTGCCCACTGGATGCACTAAGTTCTTTCTCTGCAAATGTTGACTAATGTAAGTCACAGTCATACCATATAAACACTACGATGGCTGGGAAGTCATCGTAGGTAAGGGAATATTTTAGCCATGTTTATAAGCATTGGCTCACTTTGTAGAAGAGGCTGAGCTGAGTGTTTTTAAATACTATTTCAGACCTGTTTTACAGCACCCTCTGAACATACCAGAGCCTGAATGGACTAAAAATGATAGTTGGTTTCAGTAACTTTAATACCAGAAAAATATTATACTGTCTCTGTTCCTAAGGATCTTTGAGTATCTTACCCAGAGGTCCTCCACTGAGATAATGATCTTAATAATCACCATGGGCAGAGGTGAAAGGCCCGCTGAATTCGTTCCAGTTGTCCACATGACACGAAAATCCTGATACTTGATAGGTTTCCAGATCGAGAAGACCAGAGATAAGAGGGAAATAGTACCCTCTATGGAACAACAAGGGATTTGGAGTCAATTTGGGGATCCCACTTAGGTTTCTGACACTAAAATCCGCTGTGACTCATATCATCCGAGTCCCTGTCTAACCACCTGAAAATGTGCCTACAAATATCTACACCCTAGTTGAGAAGTTTAAGAGGCAGAATGCTACAAAGAGCCAGTATGATGTCTCTCAAGAGCAGGTGCTCAGGAAGCCCTAATTGCTATTGGTTCTATTTCTTTTCCAGAAGAAAGAACACATGTTGAATCCATATTTCTAATAGATGACTCACCAGATGATTTTCAAACCTGAAGGAAGGCCAAGAAGTCACGCTTGTGTCATAGTTCACTCAGAAATCATGTTGTTGGACTGGTGAGGACGATACGATAGCAACGTCATCAATAAGAGTGGGGAGCTTCTAATTTCCATACGGCCATGTTGACCCCCTTAGCTCAGAGCCACCAGAAAGGTTAGCTGGGGAGGGGGAACCGCCATCACTATGAGTGGGGAGCTTCCCATTTCCATATGGCCATGTTGACCCCCTTAGCTCAGGGCCACCAGAAAGCACAGCTGAGGCGGACCACAGGCCAAGGCTGCCAGGTGTGGCTGGGGCAGGCAGAACTCTGACTTAAGGCTCAACTCCTGGCTAGGTTATTATTATGCTCTTCACAAAGAAAGTGCCATTGTGTGTGAGCCCTCACGTAGAAAAGGTTCAGAATTTCCATTGAGATTCCCTCTCTCACCTTTAGGATATGTAGCAAAGTTCCATTTAATTTTTAAACATTGAAGGACTTCCTGGTTTTCTTTTCGCTATGACTGTGGCTCAATTCGCCTGTGGTCTAAGAATAGAATCTATTTAATTTCAGGGTTTAACATTTGTAGACTTCATTCGTGGCCCCACCTATCATCTATTTGGGTAAAGAGTCTATGACCACTTGAAAATAATGTATTCTGCACTTATTATGGAATGTTCCCTATATGTCAATTAGGTCACATTTGTTACCAATGTTTTGTCTGCTTTTTCTGTCAGATATTGAGAAAGGTATATTAAAATCTTCAACAATGCTGCTCTATTCAACGTGGCATCGGAGAGTCTACCAGTGTTAGAAGGCAAGAGAAACAAAAAGTATAAGAATTGAGGGGATAATTGTGACTATTCACAGATAATACGATTGTGTACATAGAAAATCCAAAACAGTCTATAAATACCCTTAGAATTAAAAATGCAATTTATAAATTTGAGATGGATTGTAGCTTCCCATTGGACAGTTTCTGAAAGAAACCATAGAACCTGTCAATCTTGGGGTAGGACATAGGGTGCACTAACCATTTAAAAGAATTCAGTGGGACTTCATAAAAATGTGACATTTCTCCTTATCTTATGACCATATGAAAATGAAAAAGTGAACCGCAGGCTGGGAAGTACAGATTTGCAATACACACACTGACAAAGACTTGTCAATAAAGAATTCCTGCTCATCAACCATAAAAAGTCTATTTATAAACAAATACTTCACAAAAGATTGACTGATGGCCAATAAGAACAGGAAAGGGTGCTCTACAGTATTATTTTCAGGAACAGCAAGGCCTTTCCTAAAATGAAAACATACACACAAACCAGTATTCCCTAGATGGATGACGTCCTTATTTCTGAGGAAAGCTTGAAGAACAGACTAGCATCAAAGTAAAGTGATGGAATTCCTGACACTCAGAGGATGGACAATTGACCTCAAACTACAGTACAATTTCTAGGCAGCATTCGGTCCTCTGAAGGCAGACAACTACCACACACCTTCCTACACCACACAGGTTGCTTCCCAACCCCTACCATAAAAGAAGAAGATGAGAATCAGATAGGACTAGTAGGAAATAGCAAAAATCACATGTGGGGATTATCCTGAAACACACTGAACACATAACTAGTGTAAGGAAGTGTAGGGAACTGACAAGGACAGAGACTCAAGAGGTACTTCTTTGGGAAATGTTGTCTGAAATCGTCACACGTTGGTACCAGCTAATGAGGGCTCTGAGCATACCTAGGGTTTGCTCACAAGGGTCTGCAACACCATATCTGAGGACTGAAACTCTTCAGGACCTCAAAGCTTGCCTGATTGACTATTGGACTAAGAGATTCCCATGTTCTGAAAACAGATACCAACTCATTGAAAGGTTCACCTGGGCTCTCTCGGAGGCCCTACAAGAAGGTGAACCATTCACTGAAAATCAATTACACACACACACACACACACACACACACACACACACACACACCTGTCATTTCAGCAATTACTTAAACATTCAAGGTTCTTCCTACCTTTTCTTTTTCACATTGATATTTATACTCACATGAAATGTCATCATTTCTAATGAACACTGATGTCAAAATAGAGATCTATTGACACAATATTCACAAAATGGAACTTCCCTGCTGTCATTTTCAATATAGCGTTTTTTAAAGTTCATACATATTTTAGGTTTTTGGTAACTTATACAGGAGAAGATCAGCATTGAAAAACTCTGAATACTGACAATGAGTTTTAAGCCTAGAGAACAAAAATTGTCCAATTTCATAGATAATAAGGAACCAAAGGCAAAGCATGGAAGCTGCAGTCGAATAATTTTACACATGTGCATCCTCTACTATTTTACTACTGAGGGGCGTGTTTTATTACCACTAAACATGCATCAGTTATCTTCCACATGCACCTGCACAGGTATAATGAATTACTACAGTAGAATGAAATGTCTGGGAACTACTTGGCAGCATCTGTAATGAACAATGAAATTTCGATCTTATATTCGGTGAACTTCCACTGTCTGTCCCTTTAGAAAATGGACCCTAAACAGAAGGGGGAATGAACCACGAGAGACTATGGACTCTGGGAAACAAACTGAGGGCTTCAGAGGGGAGAGGGGTGGGGGATTGGGATGGGCCAGTGATGGGTATTAAGGAAGGTACATATTGCATGGAGCACTGGGTGTTATATGCAAATAATGAATCACGGAACACTACATCAAAATCTAAGGAAATACTGTATAGTGACTAACATATCATAATAAAAAATTGTTATTAGAAAAAAAGGTAAAAAAAAAAAACAATACAGCTTTTCTGTTTCAAGAACAATCACAATTGAGAAAAAACTAACTTCCAATCCCTAAAGCAAAACACAGACCAAGTTCCATTTCACTCCCCTTTATTCACATTCTCTGTGGGTTCTAAGCTATTTCCCTACCTCCTTTCCAGCTGAGCAGGGAGCCCGGGCTCGATCCCAGAACCCTGGGATCATAACCTGAACCAAAGGCACATGCTTAACTGGCTGAGCCAGCCAGGAGCCCCAGCCATGTTTTTCTTAAGCAAAAGGACACTTTCTCACAATGCCTTCACATGACTTCACATGGTACCAGACACCTGCATTTGCATCTAGGAGGTTGTAGATGAAGGCAATTGCAAACTCTCACAGTGGTTTATCAAATACAATGACCTGCCTGGTGACAGTGAAACTCTTATGAGCCCACGAGAGGGTGCTGTGACACTCAGCTGTGGCTGGGCTGGCACAGAGAACCAAATCCATTTCCCTGCCTGATGTCTGTGAGGAACAGATGCCCCCATTGTGAATGAGACGCTGCCACTGAGCTGTCCAGAGATGGCCATCCTCACGGAGGATGAGGATAAAGGACAATGCCTGAGGAGACCTCATCTGTCTCTTTTATCTTTTCATATTTTTGACAGTGGAGAAATCACTGCCTAGGAGTCCCCAACTACCTTAGTCTCATCTGTGAATGGCCAAGAGGTTTTACAAAACACTCAAGATTTTGACCTCACAAATGCCCACAACCACTTACCATAGGGATTCAATATTAAGCAAAGATACTGTTCCTTGGAAGAGAGGTCCTGCCCACTGTTGTTTCTCACTTATATGCTCATCTTCCTTACCTCATGGTAACATAACCACCTTGATTCCTGCTTCCGTCTTCAGGAAGGCTGAGGTGACTTGAAGGGCATTACCCTGACATCGTTCTTTCTTAGCAATAAGATGTGGACATTTCCCTAGTCCTACACACCCAAAGTTGAATCGGAATCAGGATTGAGGAGGCTGATGAGAGTTGAAGGTGTTTTCCTGTACACGGTGGTTTATTACCAATAAGGATGGGTCAGAGTCCTCGAAATTCTAGAACCTTTTCATTAATGCTTCCTACTCGTGAAAGATGATGTACATTGGTCTTTCCCTGTATAGTGTGTTGACTCAGAGAAAAGTGCTTAGCCTTTTCGTCAGACTTCCACGACCACTTTGGGGCTGGCTTCCATATTCACAAAGGATGATGTTAGGGCTAAGAGGGTTCCTGTACACTGTTTTTTCTTACAGATAAGTGTATGGCATTTTTGTTACATTGCCAGAGCCACTTAGCGCTGGGCTTGCCGGCCTCCTGGGGACGAACCCTAACCCTAGGTCAGCCCCCGAGGGGCCCCTCCCAAGGGGCCTGGCGCCACAACACCGGGGATTGTGGACACCCAAGCCCAGCGCCGGAGTCACCCTGCCACCCCCCAGCAACCCGGGCTGCTAGGGGCGCCGCCAGTCTTTCAGGGCGAGAGAACGGGCAGGGCCCTCCAAGCCCCCGGCGACCTTTGAAGCCCCCCGCGCCAAAACGCTTGGGCCTACACTCCCTCTCGCTAGTGCGCTCACCTCGGCCTGCACCTCTGCCTGCCGCAGAGCTGGCAGAAGGGGCCTGCTGGAATCCTGGAGGCTAACACTTACCCTAGGTCGGCCCCCAAGAGGCCCCTCCCAAGGAGCCTGGCACCGCAATGCCAGGGGTTTGGGACCCCCGAGCCCCAGTGCTGGACTCACTCTGCCACCCCGCAATCACCCAGGGCGCTAGGGGCGTGGGCAGTCATTCAGGAAGGGAGAACGGGCAGGGCCCTCTGATCCCCCTGCGACCTTCGAAGGCCCCCCGCACAAAAACTCTGGCTTCCACGCTCCTGCTCGCCAGCGCCCTAACCTCGGCTCACCCCTCCGCTCGCTGCAGAGCTGGCGGATCGGGCCTGCTGGCTTCCTGGGGGCTAACCCTATCCCTAGGTCACCCCCAAGGGGCCCCTCCCAAGTGGCCTGGCGCCACATGCCAGGGATTGGGGACCCCAAGTCCCAGCGCCGGATGCACCCTGCCGCCCCGCTGCCACATGGGGTGCTAGGGGCATCGCCAGTCCTTCAGGGCGACAGAACGGGCAGCACCCTCTGAGCCACCTACGACCTTTGAAGGCACCCCGAGGCAAAGCCAAATGCTCTGGCCCACGCTCCCGCTCGCCAGCTACCTCACCTGGACCCACACCTCCATTCTCTGCACATGGGTGGAACGAGCCTTCCAGTCTCCTGGGGGCTAACCCTAACCCTAGGTCAGCCCCCGAGGGGCCCGTCCCAAGGGGCCTGGCGCCGCAACGCCGGGTATTAGGGACCCCCGAGCCCCAGCGCTGGAATCACCGTGCTGCCCCGCCGCCACCCGGGCCACAAGGGGCACCCCCGGTCATTCAGTGCAGGAGAATGGGCAGGGCCCTCCGAGCCCACGGCGACCTTCGAAGGACCCCTGCACCAAAACGCTTGGGCCCACGCTCCGGCTCGCCAGCGCCCTTACCTCGGCCCTCCCCCCCGCTCGCCACACACCTGGCGGATCAGGCCTGGGGGCCTTCTGGGGGCTAACCCAAACCCTAGGTCTGCCCCCTAGTGGCCCCTCCCAAGGGGCCTGGCACTGCAACGAGGGGGATTGGGGACTCCTGAGCCCCAGCGCCGGACTCACCATGCCCCCCACCGCCACCCGGGCCACAAGGGGCACCCCCGGTCATTCAGGGCAGGAGAACGGGCAGGACCCTCTGAGCCCCTGGTGACCTTCGAAGGCCCCTCGCTCCAAAACTTTGGGCCCACGTTCCCGCTCGCCAACGCCGTCATCTCAACCCGCCCCTCTGCTCATTGCACAGCTGGCAGATCGGGCCTACTGGCCTCCTGGGGTAACCCTAACCCTAGGTCGGCACCCAAGGGGGCCCTCTCAAGGGGTCTGGGGCCACAACGCTGGTAATTGGGGACCCCAGAGCCCTAGCGTCGGACTCAACCTGCCGCTCCGCCACCATCTGGGCTTCTAGGGGCGCCGCCGGTCATACAGGGTATGAGAACGGGCAGGGCCCTCCTAGCCCACGGTGACATTTGAAGGCGCCCCGCGCCAAAACGCTTGGGCCCATGCTCCCGCTCGCCAGCGCCCTCACCTAGGCCTGCCCCTTCGCTCGCCCGACAGAGGGCGGATCAGGCCTGCCCGACTCCTGGGGGCTAACTCAAACCCTAGGTCGGCCCCCCAGGGACCCGTCCGATGGGTCCTGGCGCCTCAACGCCTGGGACTGCTGAACCATGAGCTCCAGCGCCGGACTGACCGTGCTGCCCCGCTGACACCCGGGCCTCTAGAGGCGCCGCTGGTCATTCAGGGCGTGAGCACAGGCAGGGGCCTCCGAGCCCCCCTTGTCCTTCGAAGGCCCACCGCACCAAAACGCTTGGGTCCAGGCTCGCACTCGTCAGCACCCTCACTTCATCCCGCCCCTCCGCTCGCCACCCAATGGGTGGATCAGGACTGCCGGCCTCCTGAGGGTTAACCCTAACCCTACGTCGACCACCGAGGGGCCCTTCCCAAGGGGCCTGGCACCGCAATGCGGGGATTGGGGACCCCCGAACCCCAGCACCAGACTAACCTTACCACTCTGCCAGCAGCCGAGCCGCTAGGGGCGCCGCCGGTCATTCAGGGCGGGAGAACGTGTAGGGCCCTCCGAGCCCCCGGCGACTTACGAAGGCCCCCCGCGCCAAAACGGTTGGGCCCACCCTCCTGTTCGCCAGCATCCTCATCTCGGCCCGCACCTCCGCTCGTAGTACAGCCCGCGGATCAGGCCTGCCTGCCTCCTGGGGGCAAATTCTAACCCTAGGTCTACCACCGAGGGGCCCTTCCCAAGCGGCGTGGCGCTGCAACGCCGGGGATTGGGGATACCTGAGCTGCAGCACGGGAATCACCCTGCCACCCCACCGCCAACGGAGCCACAAAGCGCGCCGCTGGTTATTCAGGGCAGGAGAACAGGCAGGGCCCTTCGAGACATGGCAACATTCGAAGGCCCAGGGCGCCAAAACGCTGGGGATCACGCTCCCGCTCTGCATCACCCTCAACTCGGCCCACACCTCCACTCTTCGCAGAGCCAGCGACACGGGCCTGCCGGCCTCCTGGGCACTAACACTAACCCTAGGACAGCCCCTGAAGGTCCCTTCCTAAGGGGCCTGACGCCGCAACGCCAGGGATTGGGGACCCCCAAGCCCCAGCGCCGGATTCACGCTGCCGCCCCACCCCACATGGGCCGCTAGGGGCGCCGCCATTCATTCAGGGTGGGAGAACTGGAGGGCCCTCCGAACCCCTGCCGACATTCGAAGGCACACCGAACCAAAACGCTTGGGCCCAGGCTCATGTTCACCAGGACCCTCACCTCGGGCCAACTCTCCGCTCGACCCACAGGTGGTGTATCGGGCCTGCAGCGCTCCTGGAGGCTAACCCTAACCATAGGTCGGCCCCCGAGGGGCCCTTCCCAAGGGGCCTGGCGTCGCAACGCTGGGGATGGGGACCCCGAGCCCATGTGCCGCACTCACCCTGCTGCCCTTCAGCCACCCGAGCCGCTAGAGGCCCCGCCGGTCAATCAGGGCAGGAGATCGGGCAGGGCCCTCCGAGCCCACGCTGACCATTGAAGGCTCCCCGTGCAAAACCGTTGGCTCCCAGGATCCTGCTCGCCAGTGCCCTCACCTCGGCCCGCCCCTCTGCTTGCTTCAGAGCTGGTGGATAGGGCCTGCCGGGCTCCTGGCAGCTAACCAAAACCTAGGTCGGCCCTGTGGGGACATCCCAAGAAGCCTGGCTCTGCAATGCTGGGGATTGGTGACTCAGAGCCCCAGAGCCAGACTCACCCTGCCGCACTGTACCCACCCGGGCCGCTAGGGGCGCAGCCGGTCATAGAGAGCGAGAGAAGGGCAGGGCCTTCTGAGCCACCGGTGACCTTCAAAGGCTCCCCACGCCAAAACGCTGGTTCCCACGCTCCTGCTCCCCAGCGCCCTCACCTGGGCCCGCACCTCCGCTCGCCGCACAGTGTGCGGATTGGGCCTGACGGTCTCCTTGGGGCTAACCCTAACCCTAGGGCCCCTCCCAAGGGTCCTGGTGCCACTAAGCCTGGGATCTGGGACTCCAAGCCCCAGAGCCAGACTCACCCTTCCACAACACTGCCACACGGGCCGCTAGGGGCGCTGCCGGTCATTCAGGGCGGTAGAAGGGACAGGGCCCTGGAGAAACAAGCGTCATTTGAAGCCTCCAGCGCCAAAATGCAGGGGCCCACAATCCCGCTCCCCAGCACCCTCACCTCGGCCCACCCCTCCGCTCGCCCCACAGCCATCGTATCCGGACTGCCGGCCTCCTGGGGGCTAACCCTAACCCTAGGTCGGCCCCCGAAGGGCACTCCCAAAGGGCCTGGCACCGCGACGCCGGACATTGGGGATCCACAAGCCCCAGCGATGTACTCAACCTGCCCCTCTGCCGCCACCCGGGGCACTTGGGGCACCGCCGGTCAATCAGGGTGGGGGAACGGGCACGGCCCTCCGAGCCCCCGGCGACATTCGTAGGTCCCCCATGCCAAAACGCTGAGGCCCATGCTCCCGCTCTACAGCGCCCTCACCTCGGCCTGCCCCCCCTCTAGCCACACAGCTGGCAGATCCTGCCTCCCGGGCTCCTCGGGGCTAACCGTAACCCTAGGTGGGCCCCAGAGTGGCCCCTCCCAAGAGGCTTGGTGCCGCAACGGCAGGGATTGGGGACCTGCAAGCCCCAGCGCCAGGCTCACCCTGCCGCCCCGCCGCCACGTGGGCCGCTAGGGGTGCCGCCGGGCATTCAGGGCGGGATAACCGGCAGGGCCCTCCAAGCCTCCGATAAAATAAGAAGGCCCCCACGCCAAAACGCTGGGTACCACGCTACCGCTCAACTGCGCCCTACCACGGTCAATCCCTCTGCTCACTGCACAGCCAGCGGATCTGGACTGCGGCCTCCTGGGGGTTAACCTAACCCTAGGACAGTCCCAGAGGGGCCCCTCCCAAGGGGCCTGGCGCCGCAACGCTGGGGATTGGGGAAACCCAAGCACCAGTGCAGGACTGACCCTGCCACCCCGCTGCCACCCAGGGAGCTAAGGGCGTCGCCGGTCCTTCATGGCGGGAGAACGAGCAGGGCCCTCCGAGCCCCCTGCGACATTCGAAGGCCCACCGAGCCAAAATGTTGGGGCCCACGCTTCCGCTCGCCAGCGACCTCACCTTGGCCCACCCCTCCATTTGCCACGGAGCCGGTGGATCGAGCCTGCCAGCCTCCTGGGGGCTAACCCTAACCCTAGGTCGGCCTCCAAGGGGCCCCTCCCAAAGGGACTGCCGCCGAACGCCAGGGATTGGGGACCCCTGAGTCACAACGCTGGACTCACCGTTCCGCCCCGCCCACACCCGGGCCACTAGGGTACCACCGATCATTCAGGGCTGGAGGATGGGCAGGGCCCTCCCTGCCCCGGTGACCTTCGAAGGCCCGCAGCGCCAAAAGGCTGGGGCCCACTCTCCTGCTCGCCAGCGCCCTGATCTTCGACCGCGTCTCCATTCGCCCCAGACTGCAGATTGTGCCTACGGCCTCCAGGAGCTAACCTTTACCCTAGGTCGGCCCCCAAGGGGCCTCTCCCAAGGGGCCTCGTGCTGCAACGTCTGGCATTGGAGACCCCCGAGCCTCAGCGCCAGACCCACCCTGCCGCCCCGCCACCACTCGGGCTGCTAGTGGAGCCGCCACTCATTCAGGGCAGGAGAATGGGCAGGGCCCTCTGAGTCCCCGGCGACATTCGAGGGCCCCCGGCGCCAAAACTTTGGGTACCACCTTCCAGCTCGCCAGTCCCTCACCATGGCCCGCCCCTCCGCGCACCGCACAGCTGGCATATGGGGCCTGCTGGCCTCCTGGGGGCTAACCCTAACACTAGATTGGCCCCAGAGGGGGCCCTCACAAGGGGACTGGTGACCAAAGCCGGGGATTGGGGACACCCGAGCTGCAGTGCCGGACTCACCCTGCCGCCCCGTCGACATCGGCCCGCTGGGGCGTCACTAGTCATTTAGGGCGGGAGAACGGGCAGGGCCCTCCGAGCCTCTAGCAATGTTCAAAGGCCTCCTGCGCCAAAACGCTGGATACCATACTCCTGCTCGCCAGCGCCCTCACCTCGTCCCACTCCTCCGCTCCCCGCACAGCAGGCGCATCGGTCCTGCTGGCCTACTGGGGTCTAACCCTAAGCCTAAACCCTAACACCTAACCTTAAACCCTAAAACTTAACCCCTAACCCTAACCCCTAACCCTACCCCTTCAGCTAACCCTACCCATAACCCGTAACCTAACCCTAAACCTAAGCCTAACCCGTACCCTAACCCTAACCCTACCCGTACCCTAACCCTAAACCTAACCTGTACCCTAACCCTAACCGTAACCCTAAAACGTACTCTAACCCATACCCTAACCCTAACCCTAAACTGTACCCTAACCCGTAACTTAAACCGTACCCTAAACCTAACCGTAACCCTAACAAGTACCCTAACCCATACCCTAACTTTAACCCTAAACCTTAAAACCTGACACTAACCCATGTCCTAACTCATACCATAACCCGTACCCTAACCCTACCCATAACCTAACCCTAACCCATACCCTAACCGTAACCCTAAACACTAAACTGTAACCCTTACCCTAACCCTAACCAGTACCCTTACCTTAACTTTAACCCATACCCTAACCTGTACCCTAACCCATAAACTAACCCGTACCCTATCACTAACCTGGACCCTAACCCATACCCTAACCCATACCTAACCCTAATCTGTACCATAACCCGTACCCTAACCCATACCCTAACCCTAAACCGTACCCAATCCCAATCCCTAATGTGTTTCCTAACCCGTACCCTAACCCTAATCCGTACCCTGTGCCGTACCCAAATCCGTACGCCAACACTTACTCTAAACCGTCCCCTAACCTGTACCCTAAACCGTACCCTAATGCGTACCCTAACCCATACCCTAAACCTAACCCATACCCTAAACCTAACCCGTACTCCAACCCTAACCCTAACCCTAAACCCGAACCCTAAACCCTAACCCGTACCCTAAACCCTAATCTGTACCCTAACCCATAACCTCTAACCTGTAACCCCAAAACCCAACCCTAACCCGTACCCTCTCCTTACCCTAACCCTAACCCCTACCCTCACCCATACCCTAACCGTAACCCATACCCTAACCTTAACCCATACCCTAACCTCAACCCATACCCTAATCTGTACCCTAACCCCAGGGATTGGGTACACCTGAGCCCCACCACGGGACTCATCCTGCCACCCCTCAGGAAACCATGCCCATTGGGGCGCCACAGAACATCCCATGCAAGAGAACTGGTAGGGCCCCCCTGAGCCCCCAGGGATCCTCGGTGGCCCCTACACCCCAACCCTGAGGCCCACACTCATCCCGCCCCACGCCTTCCCTTCAGGTTGCCACCGAACTCATCGCAGAGCCGGCAGATCAGGCCTGCCGGGTTCCTGGGGCCTACACCTGACCCTAGGTCGGCTGGGTAGGGCCCCTCCCCTGGGGCCCGGTGCCGCAGCCCCAGGGACTGGGGACACTTGAGCCCCACTGAAGGATAAAGCCTGCCAGCCCGCGGGAAACTGTGCCCCTTGGGAGGCTGTAGAGCATTCAGGGCGGAAGAACCAGGAGGGCCCCCAGAGCCCCCGGCGAACTTCGGCGATCCCTGAACTCAACCATGAAGCCCATGCTCATCCCACCCCGCACCTTCAACTCAGCCCAGGGCGGAGCTTGCCACATAGTGGGCAGATCTAGCCTGCGGGATTCCTGGTCCCCAACCCTAACCATAGTTCATCTGTGGAGGGGCCCCTCCCCAGGAGCCTGGAGCCGCAGCCGCGGGGATTCGGGACACCTGAGCCCCACAGCAGGACTCAGTTTGCCACCCTGCAGGAAACCGTGTGCCTTGGGAGGCCATAGAGCATTCAGGGTGGGAGAACCAGGAGGGCCCTCCTGAGCCACCAGCGAACTTCGGTGGCCTCCCTCACCCCAACCCTGAGGCCCATGCTCACTCTCCCCACATCCTTACCTCAGCCCGTGTAGCTCGCCATACAGCCAACAGATCGGGCCTGCAGGGCTCCTGGGCCTATCCCTAGCCCTAGGTCTGCCATGGGTTTGGGGGCCTCCCCAGGAGCCTTACACCACAGACCCGGGTAATTGGGATACCTGTGCCCCACCGCAGGACTCAGCTTGCCACCCGACAGGAAACCGTGCCCCTTGGGGCTCTATAGAGCCTACAGGGCACGAGAACTTGGGGAGGCCCCCGGAGCCCATCCCCATCCTTTGGCAGCCCCCCGTGCCCCAACCCTGAGGCCCATGCTCACCCTCCCCAATGGCCTCCTCTCAGCCCTCCACAGAGCTCGCCGCACAGCCTGCAGATTGTCCCTGCCGGGCTCCTGAACACTAACCCTTACCCAAGGTTGGCCACAGAGGGGCCCCTCCCCGGGGTCCTGGCACCCCACTCCAGCGGATTGGGGACACCCAAGACCCACCGTAGGACTCAGCCTGCAACCCACAGTAAACTGTACCATTTTGGGGCACAACAGAGCATTCAGGGCAAGAGAATTGGGGCACCCCCTGAGAGCTCCTTCTGCTGAACCCCGACCTTTGTGGGCCCTTCCGGATGGAACCTCAGGCTCACACTCACCCGCCCTTGTGCCCTCATCTCACTCGGCCTGGGAGTTCTCTGAGCACTGGGCAGTTCGGACCTGCTGTCTCTTGAGGCCTAACCTAACTCTGGGTCTTCTGCTGAGGGTCCCTCCCCGTTTGCCTGCCTCCAAGGCACCAGGCATTGGGCTCACCTCTGTACGACTAGAGGACTCACCCTGCCCCACAGGAGGAAACTGTCCATTTGGGGCTGAAGCAAGGATTCATAGGAAAATCGGAGGGCCCCCCTCAGCCCATCCCAGGCAACCCCCACTTTCAGAGATCTCCCCGGATCCAATTAGTAGTTCACACTGACCTTTAAACTTGCTCTCCACGGAGATCTTTTGAAATTCTCCACACTTCCAACCGATGGCATCATCCAGCTTCAGTGCCTTACCCAGCTTTAGGTCTTGAGATGGATTAAAATGGGAAGTCATTTCAATGATGATGACATACTGGTGACCAAAAGATACATGCATAAATGCTTCATATCACTTGGCTTCAGGGAAATGGAAATCTAAACCCCTATAGATGCCCTACCACACGAGGCCGAATATCTAAAAATAAGAAGACATGAAACTACACATCTTGGAGAGGATGTGGAGAAACGGGAACCCTCTTACACCCCTGTAAGAATGCAGTGCGGTACAGCCACTCTTGAAAATGGTACAGAGTTTCCTCAAGAAGTTATAAATAAAGCTACCCTATGTCCCAGCAATTGCACTACGGGGTATCGACCCCAAAGAGACAGATGTAGTGAAGACGGGACACATGCACCCCAGTGTTCATAGCAGCAATGTCCATAATAGACAAACTGTGGAAGGAGTGCAGATGATCATGGACAGATGAATGGATAAAGAAGATGTGGATCATATATATATATAATGGAATATTACTCAGCCATCAGAAAGGATGAATACTTACCATCACACCGACATGGGTGGAGCTGGAGGGTATTATGCTGAGTGGAATAAGTCAATGAAAGAAAGGCAATGATCATATGCTTTCACTCCTATGTGGAATATCAGAAACAAGGAAGAAGACCATAGGGGAAGGAAGGGAAAATAGAATGGGAAGTCATCAGAGAGGGAGAAAACCCATGATGGACTCTTAACTATCGCATGAAACTGATGATTGTTGGAGAAGTTGGGGGGGGGGTAACTGGGTGAGTAGCATTAAGGAGGCCACATGATACAATGAGCACTGGGTGTTACACACGACTGAAAATTTATTTAAGACTACATCTGAAACTAATGGTGTACTGTAAGTTGGCTAATTGAATTTAAATTAAAGAACAAAAGACCTCGAATAAACAATCCTAAACATTTGTATGGATCCACTAAAGATTTCGAACAGACAGTGCAATGTGGAAAAGAAAAACAAAGCTGGAGGACTCACTATTTCAGATTTCAGGTTATACTACAAAGCTGCAGTCATCCTAACAAGACAGTATGGCACAAAAATAGAAACAGCGACCAAAGGAACACGATACAAGTTCAGACAGAAACCCATAATTATGTGGTCCATGAATCTTCCACAAAGCAAGCAACGATATCAAAATGGAAAAGGACAGTCTCTACAGCAAATGGTGTTGGGAAAACTAGACAGCTACGCACAAAAGAATGAAATTAGACTGCTTTCTTACACAATACAGACAAACACAAAACAGTTTCAAGACCTCAATATGAGACCTGAATCCATAAAAATCCTACAGGAGGGAAGACAGTAACTTCTTGACATGGACCATACCAACGTTTTTCTAGACTGTGTCCTGAGGCAAAGGAAATGAAAGCAAAAATAAACTATTGGGAATACAGCAAAATAAAAAGTTTCCACACAGCAGAAGAACAATGAAAACGTAAAAATCATAAGACAACCTACTCAAAGGGAGATGATATTTGCAAAGATCATATGCAATAAAGGAATAGTGTCCAAAACATATACAACTGATACTACTCGACCCCCCAAAAAACAAATAATCCAGTTAAAAAATAGGCAGAAGACATGGACAGACATTTCTCCAAAGAAGAAATACAAATGGCCAACAGTCCCGTGAAAAGATGTTCACCATCACCCATCATCAGGAAAATGTAAATCCAAAGGACAATGAGGTATTACATCAAACCTGTCAAAATGGCTAACATCAAAAGCACAACAAAGAGCAGGTGTTGGGAGGATGTGGATGAAGGGGAATCCTCGTGAACTGTGGGTGGGAATGCAAACTGTGGTGGCCACCGTGGAAAACAGTATGAAGGTTCCTCAAAAAATTAAATATAGAACTACCCTACGATCCAACAATCACACTACTCGTATTTACCCAAAGAATAGGAAAACAGTAAGTAAAAAGGATACGTGCACCCCTATGTTTCTTGCACTATTATTTACAATATCACAATATGGAAGCAACCCAAGTGTCTGTAGAAAAATTGACAAATGAGATGATAGATGTGTGTATTCACACACACACACACACACACACACACACACACACACACACACACAATGGAGTATTACTCGGCTTGAAAAAGAATGAAACCTTGCCATTTGCAGCCACATGGATGGAGCTAGAGAGTATTATCCAAACTAAAATCTGTCAGTCAGAGAAAGACAAATCCCATATGATGTCACTCTAATGGGGAATTTAAAAAACAAACAAAAATAAATAACTAAAAGAGAAAAAGGAGACACACCAAAATACAAACTCTTTTCAATAGAGAACGGATGGTTACCAGAGAGGAGGTGGATAGAGGGATGAGTGAAATAGATGAAGGGGATTAAGAGGACACTTTTCTTGATGACCACTTTGTAATATATAGAATTACTGAATCACTCTACTGTACACCTGAAACGAATGTAACACTGTATGTTAGCTCTAATGGAATTAAAATAAATTTTAAAAAAAGATTTTTCTTTCAGAAACCTCTTTGAAAAAGCTTTTCCTGTGCAATGTGCAAAAGCCCTACTTGGGATTCACTCTACAATAATTATTCACTTAATGCCTAAAATTCAGATTTCACTGCGTTCTTACTGTGGATCCCAGCCCACGGGAGCCATGGTCCCTTTCTGTCCAGGTTCAGCACCTATGCATTCAAGATTGGAAGTAGAGACACATATCACTTCACAGTCCAGAAAGCTATTATTGTTTCTGTTTCAGTGTGAGAGAGTCACAGACTTTGGGACAGGTTTCAGAGCAGATTTATTATGGATTCTGGATCTCTACTTCAATGTTCATTGCCTGGATCCATTTGGCTAATAGGTTCCCTGTGGATGGGCTTGCTTCCAAGCACATACATGGAAGATGAAACGGTCGGTGGGCTCGGTGCGGGACAGGAAGAAGACCAAAAGCAGACAAGGGTCCGACCCCTCCCCTGATCCAGGAACTGCTATGGGAGAGGGTACGGGAGGTAGAATCCATGCGAAACTCCAAGGTCACCAGCTGAACACAGGAGGCACAGGTCAAGGGATCTGGAGATGCAGGGGTTGAAGGCTGCTCTGAGCTACTTCTGGGAGGAAGGGAGGGAAGGAATGAGAAGGAGACACTGCCTGCCCCTGGCCCATGCCATCTGCCCACCGCTCCGACACGCATCAGTCTATGAGCTGACACAGCTTGGGCTCAGGATGGTCTGGCTCGGGTCCCTCAATCCTCAGTGGGACAGCTGGCCCCAGGGCTCAGAGACATGCTGAGGGAGATGAGAGGGAAAGCTGCCCTGCCCAGGTCATCCCCTCCTTGAGCAGACAGCCCTTCAGAACTGCTAAAAAAAAAAAACCCACTAACGGGGTTGAAAGACATGCCATGGATGAACTAAAGCATAGAGATATGTAAAATAACATTCATTTTTAAGTTCAGAGCTGTCAGCTCAGGAAGTGGGGAGAGCTTCCCTGAAGAAGACTGAGGGGAGTGCAGGCCATGCTGAAAAGGGAGACATGGCTCTCCTGATTTTGGACCTGCAGCCCCCTTCCAGGGCAGGGCATCATCCTCGCATCACAAGAGATCCATGGAAGTTTTCCATCAGGGCCAGATGTTTGTCTTGAGAAGGCTACCCTGTCATCGGACTGCACAGGGCACCAGGGACGAGGGCCAGATGGAGGACGGACAATACCCCAGAGGCCATGGGGCAAGAGCAGAGGCACATGACTTTGAAGATGATGATGAAAAGCAGGAGGTGGCAGCATGGAGCCGGCCCAAAAGTGCCATGGGAGCAGTGCCCACAGCTACACTGACTGGGTGCCTTCTGTGCCAGGTGTGGCTGACTTCAGTGGGCTCCAGACTAGTCCTGAGCACAAGTCTAGGAAGTGTGCACCACCCCGGCCTCCTCTTCCCTTGCAGCTGCTAGGAATCACGGTCACAGACCCTGGTCAGCTTTCCTGGAAACCAAGCAGTGGCTCCCCCGCACGCTGCACCTCTGGTGGTGGTCCATTGCGACCCTCGTGCCTGGCCAGACACTGATGTCTACCTGTCTCCACACAAATCCACAGACAGGAGGGTGTCCCTGAATTCCACAGCACCTGATGAGACAGATCCACAGAACCCAACACCCAGTGGGTCACTAGGGACCTCACCTATGGTCATGGAGCTCACCATACCCTATTTCTGTCGCTTCCCACAGAAAGCCTGCTTCTGATCCCCCACAATACCATACATCCTGGTTGCTGACCTGGGGTAATGCCATGAACCCACATGGCACCTTTCTTTAAGTAAAGGCTATGCCTACACCTCCTAGAAAATATTTAATGAAGTACAAGTCCATCAGGACTATGGTGTGAATGGTAGCATACAGCCTGCATGGTAGTAGTCAGTAATTCTAACGAGGGTTAACCCCAGCCCCCGTCTCACAAAACCTTCCTCCATCCCCACTGAACTCATGGTCTGCCCTCAGAAAACCCTCCAGGAAACAAACCTTTCATCTGAATGCTCTTTTCACCTTCTGCTTCAAATCTTGTCCAACCACAATGATATGAAATTAGAAATCAGTCTCAAGAAAAAAATGGGACAGTCAAAAATAGGTGGAGATTTTTGGGGCCTGGGTGGCTCAATCGTTAAGGATGTGCTTTCAGCTCAGGTCTTGACCCCAGATCCTGGGATCTAGCCCCAAATCAGGCTCCTTGCTCAGTGGGAAGCCTGCTTCTCCCTCTCCCACCCCCCTGCTTGCATTCCCTCTCTCGCTGTCTCACTCTCTGTCAGATACTAAAATAATCTTAAAAAATATGTGGAGATTTAACAACATGCTACTGAACATCCAACAGTCAAAGAAGAAATCAAAAAACTTTTAGAAGTACCTGGTCACTGATGAAAAAGACAACCTACAAAAACTTATGGGATGCAGCAAAAGTAGCTTTATGGGGGACATTCATAGAAATTAAAGTCTTCATCAATCCATGAAAATGCTCTCCAATAAACAGAAATTTCTACAATAAGTAGAAAAAAAAAACAACAAACAAAGCCCCAAATTAGTAGAAATAAGGAAATAACAAAAAGGAATGCATTAATAAATCCAACGGAGACTAAAAAGACAAAAAAAAAAAAAAAAACAATGAAAATGAGAGCGGCCTTTTTTGGAAAGATAAACAAAACCGACAAACTTAGCTAGACTCACCAAGAAAGACAGAGGACTCGAATACAATCAGGAAAATAAGATAATGGATTCCTGTCTCATATCAAAATCAAAAGAACTCTTCAACCTTGGACACAACAACTTCTTGCAAGCCACGTCTCTAAAGGCACAGGAAATAAAAGCAAAAAATGAACTATTGGCACTTCATCAGGATAAAAGGCTTCTGCTTGGCAAAGCAAATGATCAAAAAACAAAAAGGCAACCTATGGAATTGAAGAAGATATCTGCAAATGATATTACAGATAAAGGGTTGGTATCCAAGATCTATAAAGAACTCCTCAAACTCGACATCAAAAAAATGGGCAGAAGACACAAAGAGATACTTCTCCAGAGAAGACATACAAATGGCCAACAGACACATGAAAAAATGCTCCACATCACTTGCCATCAGGCAAATACAAATCAAAATGACAATGAGATACCACCTTACACCAGTTAGAAATGTTAAAATTAACAAGGCAGGGGGCACCTGGGTGGCACAGAGGTTAAGCCTCTGCCTTCGGCTAAGGGCGTGATCCTGGCATTATGGGATCAAACCCCACATCAGGCTCCTCCGTTATGAGCCTGCTTCTTCCTCTCCCACTCCCCTGTTTGTGTTCCCTCTCTCGCTGGATGTCTCTATCTCTGTGGAATGAATAAATAAAATCTTGAAAAAAAATTAACAAGACAGAAATAAAAAAAAGTCAGAGAGTATGTGAAGAAAGGGGAGCCCTCTTACACTACTCGTGAGAATTCAAGCTGGTACAGCCACTTTTGAAAACAATATGGAGGTTCCTCAAGACGTTAAAAACAGAGCTATCCTAAGACCCACCAATTGAACTACTGGGTATTTACCCCATAGACACAGAGTAATGAAAAGAAGGGGCACCTGTATCCCAATGTACATAGCAGCAATGTCCATAATAGCCTAACTGTGGAAGGAGCCAAGATGTCCTTCAGCAGATGATTGGACAAAGAAGATGTGGTTCATCTATACAATGGAATATTACTCAGTCATCAGAAAGGATGAATACCCCCCATTTGCACCAACGTGGATGGACCAGGAGGGGATTATGCTAAGTGAAATTAAGTCAAGCAGAGAAAGACAATTATCATATGGTTTCACTCCTATGTGGAACGGAAGGAGTAGCATGGAGGACATTAGAAGAAGGAAGGGAAAAGTGAAGGGGGGGAATGAGAGAGGGAGATGAACCATGAGAGACTATTGACACTGGGAAAAAAACTGAAGGTTGCAGAAAGGGAGGGGTAGGGTAATGGGTTAACCTGGTGATGGGTATTAAGGAGGGCACCTGTTGGGGCCCCTGGGTGGCACAGCGGTTAAGCGTCTGACTTTGGCTCAGGGCGTGATCCCGGCATTATGGGATCGAGCCCCACAACAGGCTCCTCCGCTGTGAGCCTGCTTCTTCCTCTCCCACTCCCCCTGCTTGTGTTCCCTCTCTCGCTGGCAGTCTCTATATCTGTTGAATAAATAAATAAATTCTTTTTTTAAAAAAGGAGGGCATGTGTCATAATGAGCACTTGGTGTTATATGCAAACAATGAATCATGGAACACTACATCAAAAACAAATGAAGTACTGTAGGGTGACATCATTTTAAAAAAAGAAAGATATGAAATCCATACAGGAAAACTGTCACTATTTGCAAATGACATGAAATCCCGAATGAATCCACAAAAAAAAAAAAACTGTTAGAATAAACAAATTCAAGAAAGCTGCAGGATATAAAGTCAATATACAGAGACCTGTTGTCTTTATGTATTTTCAAATTTTATTTATTTATTTGACAGGAAGAGAAAAAGCACGAGCAGGGGGAGTGTAAGAAAGAGGGAGAAACAGACCCTCTGTAAGCGGGGAGCCCAACACGGGGCTCGAACCCAGAACTCTGGGTTCATGACCTGAGCTGAAGGCAGACGCTTCACCTATGGGGCCACCCAGATGACCCAACTTCTTGCATTTCTGTATACTGATGACACACTTTCGCAAAGAGAAATTAAAAAACAATGCCATTTACAATTGCATCAAAAAAAATTTAGGAATAAAAGCAACCAAGAATGAGAAAGACATAGTACACTCAACACATGGCAGAAAAGAAATGAAAAACATGTGTGTCGAGGGGGGAAGGATGTATGGGTCAAAGATTTGGAAGGCAACACAAACAAATGGAAGCATACGCCATGCTCCTTAACTGGAAGAGTTAATTATGTGAACATGTCCATCGTACCCAAAGCAATTGACACATGTGATGAAATCCCTATCTGAATTCCAGTGGCATTATTCGAGCAAATAGAAAACAGTCCTCAAACTTGTATGGAATCATAAAACACCCCAAATACCCAAAGCAACGTGAAGAAAGAAAGGTGCAGACAACACACTGTTGGATTTCAAGCTAGATTACAAAGCTGTTGTCATCAAAACAGGATGGTACTGGCATAAACACAGACACCAGGTCAGTGGAACAGAACAGAAAGCTCAGAAACTTACCCACACGTAGATGATCCTAACTTACGACACAGCAGCAGAAGACATGCCATGAGGGAAGCACTGTGTCTTCAGTGAGCGGTAACAGGCAAACTGGACACTAAATGCAGAAGAATATAACTGGGTCACTTTCTTACACCACACACAAAATTTTTAATGGATGAATGATATGAACGTAAGACCTGAATCCATAAACCTCCAAGAAGACACAGGTACTAAGTCTCTCGACATTGGTTTTGGCAAAGAGTCTTCAGATTGGACACCAAATGCAAAGGCAACCAAAGCAAAAATAAACAGGTGGAACAACTTCAACTGATATCTTCCAACGGAAAAAGAAACCAGCAAAAACTTACAAGGCCACAGACCCAATAAGAAAAAAAATATCTGCGAATCATATGTGTGAGAAGAGGCTAACATCCAAAATACACACAACACTCATACAAATCAAAACAAACAAACAAAAAAAACTGTATAAAAAATGTGGGGAATATGTGAATAGATACTTTCCAAAGACAGCTCACAGGTGCCAACAGACAGAAAAAGTTGTTCGACATCACTAAATATCGTCAGGGAAACATCAGTCAAACCCACAACTGGCTATTCCCTCACAAGTGTTGGAACACCTATTGTCCCAGAGACAGACACCAGGTGGGGTCAAGGGTGTGCAGACGAGAGGACTCTGAGCATTGTTGGTGGGAATGGAAATTGGTGCAGCCACTGTGACAAACGGTATGGAGGTTCCTGAAAAAATTAATGCAACTACCCCATGACCCAGTAATGGCTCTACTGAGTATTGATTCGGAGAACACAAAAATACTGCCTCAAAAAGACAGATGCACTCCCACGTTCACTGCAGCATTATTCACAAGAACCAGACATGGAAACACAGACCTTGGGGGCCTTATGCCAAGTAACTGAGACACAGAAAGACCAATACCAGATGCTCTCATGTACATTCCACGAGGAATAAAGAAATACTGAACACATAGACACTGAGAGCAGATTGGTAGGTGCCAGATTCGGGGATGGGGTGGTAGAAACGGGTGAAGGTGGTCAAAGTCTCAATGTTGAAGTGAGAAAATCCGACAGTCATGAAATGTTCTGTCCAGCATGGAGACTAAAACTAACCCTGAAGCATCGGGTATAGGTTTCCCTGCTCTTTGAAAGTACAGGGCTTCTGAGAAACCTTGCACAGCAGAAATGGTGTCAAGAAGGAATGGCCATTAATTTACACGGAACAATTAGACAGTGTGCTCAGACTCCAAAATTCCTTCTCTTTGGCTTTTCTTAGGCCTCAGGACACAAGTTTCTAAGGGAGGCCCAGCATAAATGAAGATAAAGCACAGCAGAGGCTCACAGACACCATTCAAAGTGCTGGTGGCTGGATGTGGATAGCTGTTCCCAGCGGAAGGAGCTGGTTGGGGTGCACGCTGCCTCTGTTGTGCTTCTCCCCAAAACAGATGCTGAACGCGATTCTCACTGTTCACATTTTTGCATAAGAGGGAAAGCCTCTTCAGGTCTCTTCCTCTTACTGAAGCTGGGTAATAACATAGTTCTTTCAAGAAAGCCCAGTGTCTTACTGTGAACGCTTAAAAAGTGGGGGATACTTGTACTTGAGCATTTCTGAGGGAGGAGATGTGAAAGGTTCTCCCAGACACAAATATCAGCAGTCCCACCGGGAAAGGCACCTTCCTCAGGATGCGGAACACAGACTACCTCCTATCCCCAGAAACACTCTCCTTCCCCTCGATCATGACAACCCACAACAGCTGGGAGTTACCCCAACACCTCCGTTCTCCTGCTCCTAATAGCTAACCCATCAGCAAATCCTGTGAGCTCCATCTTCAAAATGGACCCAGAATAGGTCTAACCACTCCATCCAAGGCCACCTGTCTGGTCCACAGTGCCTGAGTTCCTGGAAAAGCCTCGTCATTGACCTGCCTTGCCGTCTTCAACCCTCTGTCATCTGTTCTCAACACTGTAGCCAGGATGGCCCAGTGAAACAGGGTCTCATGGGGTTATAGCCCTGGAATGGATTTCTGTCACCTCTCTGAGCTCATGTCCTAAGCTGTCTCCTGTGGCCACAGGGCCTTCTTGCTGCTCCTGGACATACCTGGAAATCTCCTGCCCCAGAGCCATTGCACATGCTTTCCCTTTTGTTCAGAATGCTCTTGATGTGTTCTCACTCACCTTCGGAGAAGTCTGAATTGGAGTGACATGGACAGAAGATGAGGCTGTGTGTGTTGGGTGAGGCTGGTGGCCCAGAAGAAGGTTCTCTGCCAGCTCTCCGCCTGTGCCTCACTTGTCCTCAGCCAGGAACTTGCACACAGCCCTCACCTGTCACAACTCTCACCCAGGAGACCCACAGCCACCCCTGGAGCCCACCCTGCCCACACCCTGCTGCAGAATGCATTCAGCTCTCATCTGGGACCCCTGTCAGCTTTACCCAGACCTGGAACTCCCCTGTCTCCTCCAATGCTCCCGGATTCCCCCTCTTCTTCCAAAATCACACTGGCGCAAGGCTTTCATGAGAAAGATATAATGCTAACTAATGAAAGGTTCACACCTACTTTCCCCTTCTGTTGCCTTTCTCTCCACCTTCTTTCCTACCTGTGCAAACTGTAACATATCAGTGGAACATGAACATGCTCTGAGATCTGAATCTTTCATTGCAGCTCTCTGAGGACTCCTTATGTGATAAGAAACTAGTGTATCCTACAACAGGGTGTTTTACATCTATCCTCTATAGAATAGTACAGCCCAAATCACTACAATTTTACCTCACTCTTCATGAAGCAGAACACTTTTTCCTTTCTTCTTTTACTTAAATTCCAGTTAGTTCACATGCCATGGAATATTCGCTTCAGGGGTAGGATTTAGTGATTCCTCACCTGCATACAGTACCTGGTGCTCATCACAAGTACCCTCCTTAATACCCCTCACCCATTTAACTCTTCCCCCCACACCCCTGTCCTGCAGCAACGCTCAGTTTGTTCTCCAAGGTTGAGTCTATTTCCTTGTTTGCCTCTCTCATCACCCCAACACTCTGTTCATCTGTTTTCTTTCTGAAATTCCACAAGTGTGAGAGGATAGGATATTAGTCTTTCCTCACTGATTTTGCTTAGCTTAATACACTCTATGTCCATCCACATCCTTGCAAGTGGTAAGATTTCATTCTTTTTGAAGCTGGGTCATATTCCGTTATATATAGGTATCCCACATCTGCTTGATCCATTCATCAGTGCATGGACTTTGGGATTCTCTCCATAATTTGGCTACTGTGGACATTGCTGCTCTAAACATCATGGTGCATGGACCCCCTTTGAATCCACATTTTTTTATCCTTTGGGTAAATACCTAGGAGAGCAATAGCTGGATCATGGGGTTGTTCAATGTTTAACTTTTTGAGGAACCCCCACACTGTTTCCTAGACTGGCTGCACCACTTTGCATTCCCACCAACAGGATGGGAGGGTTCCCCGTCAAGCAGAACATTATCTGACGGCAATTTCATAAGAGGAAACAAAACCTCTGGGAGATGCACCCAGGGTCAGACAAGCAGTTGCAGAATTCACCCCAAGGCTCCTGATGCCAAGCCCCTTGAAGCCACCAGCATGCCACTCTCCGAAAGAATTCCCAGACTCTCCTTCTGACTCCACCACCAAAGAAACTACAGAGAGAATATGGCACCTCAAAATATCGAGATAATACTTTTAGTAAAACTAGAAAGTCAAGCTCAACTTTTAAACAGGAACAGGCCGCTTTGGATAATTTTGAATTTTCCCTCCACCCTAATTTTAACTCTTCTGATGAATAAACTAATCAATGATGAAACATCACCTTTGTCAAATGACATCATCCAAGTCTGTATCAGATGATAAAAGCCACCTAACTCTAGATGCTGACCACTCAACCATATCTAAGGCATAATTGAATAAACAGTGTTACAGGAAGGAACAAATTAGATGTTACAAACAGGCACAGAGTGAATCTCACCTTCCCTTTCTAATAAAAGAGGGTTCCTAGGAAACAGATGGTCAAAATACATTTGTAAGCAATAAATGGACAGAGAAATTGTGATCCCCTGCAAAGTTCTATCTGCAGGGAAACTAAGTAATTCTTGCACCAAACCCAGAATGCTGACAGCTACTTCAGTTTTACTTTGTGGCTCAACTAGAGAAAAGACAAAAGCCCAGGAGGTTTGGTATAATGAGAGGTTTTACCTCCAGCCCTGACATAGATAGGACATTTTGCCAAACATACCTGTGCTTTCTCTGAACACTGGCGTCCTGTGACAAGCTGCCTCGCTGACTCTGATGCTGACGTTCAAAACCTCGGGTGTCTTGGAGCCAGAGCAGAGAAGTGTTCTCAGCTGTGGAGAAGAAGGCACCTCTGACCTAAAGCCTGCACACCTGCTTCGGTTTCTGGGCGAAGGGGCAACACATACTTGTTGTTTAGCAGTAATTATTTTCATTCTCAACAGACCAATGACCTTGCCTTTTCTGGAAAGCAGACTTACTCTTCTAAAGAAACCCTCAATTCGTCTATTCCCAATGCAACTAGAGTGGGGTCTGGTTTACGCCCGCCTCCAGGCCCCCACCTGGAGGATTTTCCTGCATGCTTGTAATAGCCAATTACCACTAACCTGGGGGCACAGGGGGCATAATGCTAAGTTGGGGAACGGCTCTGGGGCTTGCTACTGCCACACCTGTGCCTGGGGGACCAGGGCACACCCTGCTGAATTCGGGTTAATGCCCAAGAGGCATCACCTGCACTGTGTCAGAGAAATGAAGGTGGGGATTGTGTGAGGTCCTTTCCCGCACTCTTCCAGGGGAACAGGGGAAACCCTGAAATTCTGCAACCCATCCCACAAAAGCTCAGATGAGCGGGCGCCCTATAGTTCACGGGGATGGAGAATAAGGCCAGTTGAGGACATGGGGCAGAAGAGACTTTAAAAGGAAAAGGAAAACTCACCTGAGTCCACACAATGAACCCTCTCCACGTTCCCTTCCAGAACCCTGCCTCCCACCTGGGGCGCACCGTGACCCGGACCCCCACCCCAGTGCATGCTGCTCACTCACCAGCAGAGATCTCCACAGGGCAACTCTCTCTCTCTCAGTGCCCCTTCTGCCCCAGGCCTGCAACCCACTGCAAATCTGGGACCGCCCACAGTGATGTAGCTCCACCCCCAAGTGGTGAATTGTCTGGGAGGGCTGTGCCTGAGCTCCTTGGATGCTGGGCAACCGGCCCTCAAGCCCCTGGAACCCTGAAAGTGCAGGGGGCCCAAGAGGAGCCTCCTCTACCCAACACCAGGCACAGGCATGGGTGGGCTCGTGGGCTGGGGCCTCCACACACACCTGGCCATTTCCAGGGACCCCTCTAGCTGCAGACCACCCTCAGAGTCCTGCCCCTTCCCTTTCTGCACCAGCCCTCCCTGCTGGGGTGTGCCTGGTTCTGGGCAAGGTCAGTGACTCTCAGACCCTCCAAGACTTGGGCTTTAGGAAATGCAATGATTTCATGCATTTTCAGTATATACATGTCAGTATGACTTTAATATTATGGGAGCCAAAGAGGTTCTTTATTTTGTCTTATCTTTATGTTGGCATTTTTGGTTATTGTTTTCTTCTCGAAGCAGATGTACAACATGTGCTTGGGGCAGAAATAGGGCCCATGCTTTGAGGTGTTGCCCAGTCATTTTGAGCCGGGTAAAATGTTAAAGGATAGCTTCCCTGGGAGCCCAGGATCAGGGCCCACAGATGATATAAGATAAAAATTACTTTCATCATTATAATTACTCCTAAATGGAGGAATGTGAGACAAAAGCACCTTTCACAAGAGTACCAAGAAATCAAAATGTTGTCCACAGAAGGCTGCCTGCTCCATGGTCAGCACAGGTGACAGAGTGTTCACAGTCTCTGGACTCCTGCCCTTCTCCTGCCCAAATCTCTGAAGCACACAGACCACTTAAAATCAGAATTGTAGAACTGCTAGACACCTTAGAGATGTCTGGCACCATTCCCTTGGACTGCAGAATAAAACACAGTAGCTCGTTGTCACAAACTAATTTCAACATGATGTGCCCCCTGGATGCACTAAGTTCTTTCTCTGCAAATGTTGACTAATGTAAGTCACAGTCATACCATATAAACACTACGGTGGCTGGGAAGTCATCGTAGGTAAGGGAATATTTTAGCCATGTTTATAAGCATTGGCTCACATTGTAGAAGAGGCTGAGCTGAGTGTTTTTAAATACTATTTCAGACCAGTTTTACAGCACGGTTTGAACATACCAGAGCCTGAATCGACTAAAAATGATAGTTGGTTTCTGTAACTTTAATACCAGGAAAATATTATACTGTCTGTATTCCTAAGGATCTTTGAGTATCTTACCCAGAGGTCCTCCACTGAGATAATGATCTTAATGATCACCATGGGCAGACGTGAAAAGGCCCGCTGAATTCGTTCCAGTTTTCCACATGACAAGAAAATCCTGATACTTGATAGGTTTCCAGATCGAGAAGACCAGAGATAAGAGGGAAATAGTACCCTGTATGGAACAACAAGGGATTTGGAGTCAATTTGGGGATCCCACTTAGGTTTCTGACACTAAAATCCGCTGTGACTCATATCATCTGAGTCCCTGTCTAACCACCTGAAAATCTGCCTACATATATCTACACCCTAGTTGAGAAGTTTAAGAGGCAGAATGCTACAAAGAGCCAGTATGATGTCTCTCAGGAACAGGTGCTCAGGAAGCCATAACTGCTATTGGGTCTATTTCTTTTCCAGAAGAAAGAACACATGTTGAATCCATATTCCTAATAGATGACTCACCAGATGATTTTCAAACCTGAAGGAAGGCCAAGAAGTCGCTCTTGTGTCATATTTCACTCAAAAATCATGTTGTTGGACTGGTGAGGACGATACGATAGCAACGTCATCACTAAGAGTGGGGAGCTTCTAATTTCCATACGGCCATGTTGACCCCCTTAGCTCAGGGCCACCAGAAAGGACAGCTGAGGGGGACCACAGGCCAAGGCTGCCAGGTGTGGCTGGGGCAGGCAGAACTCTGACTTAAGGCTCAACTCCTGTCTAGGTTATTATAATGCTCTTCACAAAGAAAGTGCCATTGTGTGTGAGCCCTCATGTAGAAAAGGTTCAGAATTTCCATTGAGATTCCCTCTCTCACCTTTAGGATATGTAGCAAAGTTCCATTTAATTTTTAAACATTGAAGGACTTCCTGGTTTTCTTTTTCCTATGACTGTGGCTCAATTCCCCTGTGCTCTAAGAATAGAATCTAGTTAATTTCAGGGTTTAACATTTGTAGACTTGATTCTTGGCCCCACCTATCATCTATTTGGGTAAAGAGACTATGACCACTTGAAAATAATGTATTCTGCACTTATTATGGAATGTTCCCTATATGTCCATTAGGTCACATTTTACCAATGTTTTGTCTGCTTTTTCTGTCAGATATTGAGAAAGGTATATTAAAATCTTCAACAATGCTGCTCTACTCAACGTTGCATTGGAGAATTTACCAGTGTTAGAAGGCAAGAGAAACAAAAAGTATAAGAATTGAGGGGATAATTGTGACTATTCAAAGATAATACGATTGTGTACATAGAAAATCCAAAACAGTGTATAAATACCCTATTATAATTAAAAATGCAATTTATAAATTTGAGATGGATTGTGTTTCCCATTGGACAGTTTCTGAAAGAAAACGTAGAACCTGTCAATCTTGGGGCAGGACATAGGGTGCACTAACCATTTAAAAGAATTCAGTGGGACTTCATAAAAATGTGACATTTCTCCTTATCTTATGACCATAAGAAAATGAAAAAGTGAACCACAGGCTGGGAAGTAAGATTTGCAATACACACACTGACAAAGACTTGTCAATAAAGAATTCCTGCTCATCAACCATAGAAAGTCTATTTATAAACGAATACTTCACAAAAGATTGACTGATGGCCAATAAGAACAGGAAAGGGTGCTCTACAGTATTATTTTCAGGAGCAGCAAGGCCTTTCCTAAAATGAAAACATACACACAAATCAGTATTCCCTAGATGGATGACGTCCTTATTTCTGAGGACAGCTTGAAGAACAGACTAGCATCAATGTAAAGTGATGGAATTCCTGACACTCAGAGGATGGACAATTGACCTCAAACTACAGTACAATTTCTAGGCATCATTCGGTCCTCTGAAGGCAGACAACTACCACACCCCTTCCTACACCACACAGGTTGCTTCCCAACACTTACCATAAAAGAAGAAGATGAGAATCAGATAGGACTAGTAGGAAATAGCAAAAATCACATGTGGGGATTATCCTGAAACACATTGAACACATAACTAGTGTAAGGAAGTGTAGGGAACTAATAAGGACAGAGACTCAAGAGGTACTTCTTTGGGAAATGCCGTCTGAAATCGTCACACCTTGCTACCAGCAAATGAGGGCTCTGAGCATACCCTAGGGTTTGCTCACAAGGGTCTGCAACACCATCGCTGAGGACTGAAACTCTTCAAGACCTCAAAGCTTGCCTGATTGACTATTGGACTAAGAGATTCCCATGTTCTGAAAACAGATACCAACTCATTGAAAGGTTCATCTGGGCTCTCTCGGAGGCCCTACAAGAAGCTGAACCATTCACTGAAAATCAATTACACACACACACAAACACACACACACACACACACACACACACACACACACACTCCTGTCATTTCAGCAATTACTTAAACATTCAAGGTTCTTCCTACCTTTCCTTTTTCACATTGATATTTATACTCACATGAAATGTCATCATTTCTAATGAACACTGATGTCAAAATAGAGATCCATTGACACAATATTCACAAAATGGAACTTCCCTGCTGTCATTTTCAATATAGCGTTTTTTAAATTTCATACATATTTTAGGTTTTTGGTAACTTATACAGGAGAAGATCAGCATTGAAAAACTCTGAATACTGACAATGAGTTTTAAGCCTAGAGAACAAAAATTGTCCAATTTCATAGATAATAAGGAACCAAAGGGAAAGCATGGAAGCTGTAGTCGAATAATTTTACACATGTGCATCCTCTATTATTCTACTACTGAGGGGCGTGTTTTATTACTACTAAACATGCATCAATTGTCTTCCACGTGCACCTGCACAGGTATAATGAATTACTACAGTAGAATGAAATGACTGGGAACTACTTAGCGGCATCTATAATGAACAACGAAATTTCGATCTTATATTCGGTGAACTTCCACTGTCTGTCCCTTTAGACAATGGACCCTAAACAGAAGGGGGAATGAACCACGAGAGACTATGGACTCTGGGAAACAAACTGAGGGCTTCAGAGGGGAGAGGGGTGGGGGATTGGGATGGGCCAGTGATGGGTATTAAGGAAGGTACATATTGCATGGAGCACTGGGTGTTATATGCAAATAATGAATCATGGAACACTACATCAAAAACTAAGGAAATACTGTATAGTGACTACCATATCATAATAAAAAATTATTATTAGAAAAAAATTAAAGGTAAAAAAAAAACCACTACAGCTTCTCTGTTTCAAGAACCATCACAATTGAGAAAAAACTAACTTCCAATCCCTAAAGCAAAACACAGACCAAATTCCATTTCACTCCCCTTTATTCACATTCTCTGTGGGTTTTAAGCTATTTCCCTAACTCCTTTCCTGCTGAACAGGGAGCCTCGCCTCGATCCCAGAACCCTGGGATCATAACCTGAGCCAAAGGCACATGCTTAACTGGCTGAGTCAGCCAGGAGCCCCAGTCATGTTTTCCTTAAGCAAAAGGACACTTTCTCACAATGCCTTCACATGACTTCACATGGTACCAGAGACCTGCATTTGCTTCTAGGAGGTTGCAGATGAAGGCGATTGCAAACTCTCACAGTGGTTTATCAAATACAATGACCTGCCTGGTGACAGTGAAACTCTTATGAGCCCACGAGAGGGTGCTGTGACACTCAGCTGTGGCTGGGCTGGCACAGAGAACCAAATCCATTTCCCTGCCTGATGTCTGTGAGGAACAGATGCCCCCACTGTGAATGAGACCCTGCCACTGAGCTGTCCAGAGATGGCCATCCTCACGGAGGATGAGGATAAAGGACAATGCCTGAGGAGACCTCATCTGTCTCTTTTATCTTTTCATATTTTTGACAGTGGAGAAATCACTGCCTAGGAGTCCCCAACTACCTTAGTCTCATCTGTGAATGGCCAAGAGGTTTTACAAAACACTTAAGATTTTGACCTCACAAATGCCCACAACCACTTACCATAGGGATTCAACATTAAGCAAAGATACTGTTCGTTGGAAGAGAGGTCCTGCCCACTGTTGTTTCTCACTTATATGCTCATCTTCCTTACCTCATGGTAACATAACCACCTTGATTCCTGCTTCCGTCTTCAGGAAGGCTGAGGTGACTTGAAGGGCATTACCCTGACATCGTTCTTTCTTAGCAATAAGATGTGGACATTTCCCTAGTCCTACACACCCAAAGTTGAATCGGAGTCAGGATTGAGGAGGCTGATGAGAGTTGAAGGTGTTTTCCTGTACACGGTGGTTTATTACCAATAAGGATGGGTCAGAGTCCTCGAAATTCCAGAACCTTTTCATTAATGCTTCCTACTCGTGAAAGATGATGTACATTGGTCTTTCCCTGTATAGTGTGGTGACTCAGAGAAAAGTGCTTAGCCCTTTCGTCAGACTTCCACGACCACTTTGGGGCTGGCTTCCATATTCACAAAGGATGATGTTAGGGCTAAGAGGGTTCCTGTACACTGTTATTTCTTACAGATAAGTGTATGGCATTTTTGTTACATTGCCAGAACCACTTAGCGTTGGGCTTGCCGGCCTCCTGGGGATGAACCCTAAGCCTAGGTCGGCCCCCGAGGGGCCCTTCCCAAGGGGCCTGGTGCCACAACGCCGGGGATTGGGGCCCCCGAGCCCAGCGCCGGAGTCACCCTACCGCCCCACAGCAACCCGGGCTGCTAGGGGCACCGACAGTCTTTCAGGGCGAGAGAACGGGCAGGGCCCTCCAAGCCCCCAGCGACTTTTGAAGGCCCCCCACGCCAAAACGCTTGGGCCCACACTCCCTCTCGCCAGTGCCCTCACCTCGGCCTGCCCCTCCGCCTGCTGCAGAGCTGGCGGAAAGGGCCTGCTGGAGTCCTGGGGGCTAACACTTACCCTAGGTCGGCCCCCAAGGGGCCCCTCCCAAGGAGCCTGGCACCGCAATGCTGGGGATTTGGGACCCCCGAGCCCCAGGGCTGGACTCACTCTGCCAACCCGCAAGCACCCAGGGCGCTAGGGGCATTGCCAGTCATTCAGGAAGAGAGAACGGGCAGGGCCCTCTGATCCCCCTGCAAACTTCGAAGGCCCCCCGCGCAAAACTCTGGCTCCCACGCTCCTGCTCGCCTGCTCCCTAATCTCGGCCCACCCCTCCGCTCGCTGCAGAGTTGGCAGATCCGGCCTGCTGGCTTCCTGGGGGCTAACCCTATCCCTAGGTCACCCCCAAGGGGCCCCTCCCAAGTGGCCTGGCGCCACATGCCAGGGATTGGGGACCCCCAAGTCCCAGCGCCGGACGCACCCTGCTGCCCCGCTGCCACATGGGGAGCTAGGGGTGTCACCAGTCCTTCAGGGATACAAAACGGGCAGGACCCTCCGAGCCACGTGCGACCTTCGAAGGCACCCCGATCCAAAGCCAAATGCTCTGGCCCACGCTCCCGATCGCCAGCTACCTCACCTCGACCCAAACCTCCATTCACTGCACATGGGCAGAATGAGCGTGCCAGTCTCCTGGGGGCTAACCCAAACCCTAGATCAGCCCCCGAGGGGCACGTCCCAAGGGGCCTGGCGCCACAACGCCAGGTATTAGGGACCCCCGAGCCCCAGCGCCGGACTCACCCTGCTGCCCCGCCGCCACCCGGGATGCTTGGGGTGCCCCTGGTCATTCAGTGCGGGAGAACGGGCAGGGCCCTCCGAGCCCACGGCGACCTTCGAAGGCCCCCCCATGAAAAACGCTTGAGCCCACGCTCCCGCTCCTCAGCGCCCTCACCTTGGCTCGCTCCTCCACTCGCTGCAGAGCCAGTGGATGAGGCCTGCCCTTCTCCTGGGGCTACCCATAACCCTAAGTTGGTCCCTGAGGGGCCCCTCTGAAGGGGCCTGGCACCGCAATGCCTGGGATTTGGGACCCCCGAGCCCCAGCGCCGGACTCACTGTGTTGCCCCGCCACCAGCCGGGCCACTAGGAACACCGTTGGTCATTCTGGGAGGGAGAACTGGCAGATCCCTCCGATCCCCTGGCGACCTTCGAAGGCCCCCCGCGCCAAAACGCTTGGTCCCATGCTCCCGCTCGCCTGCGCCCTCACCTCGGTCCACCCCTCCGCTCGCTGCACAGCCTGTGGATCTGGACTGCCAGCCTCCTGGGTGTTACCCTAACCTTTGGTGGGCGCCGGAGGGGCCCATCCCAGGTTCCTATTGCCGCAACACCGGGGATTCGGGACTCCCGAGCTCCAGCGCCCAAATCACCCTCCCGCCCTACAGCCACCTGGGCCCCTAGGGGCGCCGCCATTCATTCAGGGAGGGAGAATGGCAAGGGCCCTCCAAGTCACCAGCCACCTTCGAAGGCCCCCCGCACCAAAACGCTTGGGCCAACGCTCCCGCTGGCCAGCGCCCTTACCTCGGCCCTCGCCTCCGCTCCGCACACAGCTGGTGGATCGGGCCTGCGGGCCTTCTGGGGGCTAAGCCAAACCCTAGGTCAGCCCCCTATTGGCCCCTCCCTAGGGGCCTGGCGCCACAACGATGGGGATTGGGGACTCCTGAGCCCCAGCGCCGGACTCACCATGCCCCCCACTGCCACCCGGGCCACAAGGGGCACCCCCGGTCATTCAGGGCGGGAGAACGGGCAGGACCCTCTGAGCCACTGGTGACCTTCGAAGGCCCCTCGCTCCAAAATTTTGGGCCCACGTTCCCGCACGCCAACGCCCTCATCTCAACCTGCCCCTCCGCTCACCGCACAGCCAGCAGATTGGGCCTACTGGCCTCCTGGGGGTAACCCTAACCCTAGGTCGGCACCCGAGGGGGCCCTCTCAAGGGGCCTGGGGCCGCAACGCTGGGGATTGGTGACCCCCGAGCCGCAGCGCCAGACTCACTTTGCTGCTCCACTGCCACCGGGGCAACAAGGGGCCCCTATGGTCATTTAAGGCGGGAGAACGGGCAGGGCCCTCCGAGCCCCCGGCAACCTTCGAAAGCCCCCCCAGGCAAAACGATTCGACCAACACTTCCGTTAACCAGTGCCCTCACCTCGGCCCACCCCTCCACTTGCTGCACAGCCTGTGGATCAAGCCTCCCAGCCTCCTGGGGGCTAACACTAACCCTAGGTAGGCCCGCTAGGGGCCCATCCCAAGGGGCCTGGCTCCGCAACGACGGGGATTTGGGACCCCGGAGCCCCAGCACCAGACTCACACTGCCGCTACGCTGCTCCCAGGGCTGCTAGGGGCGCTGCCGGTCATTCAGAGCGGGAGAATGGGCAGTGCCCTCCGAGCCGCGGCAACTTTCGAAGGGTTCCCTCGCCAAAACGCTTGGGCCCACGCTTCCACTCTCCAGTGCCCTCACCTCGGCCCGCCCTTCCGCACGCTGCACAGCCAGCAGATCGGGCCTCCCAGCCTCCTGGGGGCTAACACTAACCCTAGGTAGGTCTCCTAGGGCCCCATCCCAAGTGGCCTGGCGCCGCAACGCTGGGTGTTGGAAACCCCCGAGGAGCAGCGCTGGACTTACCCTGCCGCCCCGCCGCCACATGGGCCGCTAGGGGCGCCGCTGGGCATTCAGGGCGGGATAACCGGCAGGGCCCTCCGAGCCTCCGGTGAAATAAGAAGGCCCCCCACACCAAAACGCTAGGTACCACGCTACCGCTCGACTGCGCCCTACCACGGTCAATCCCTCTGCTCACTGCACAGTCGGCGGATCGGGACTGCTGGCCTCCTGGGGGTTAACCTAACCCTAGGACAGTCCCAGAGGGGCCCCTCCCAAGGGGCCTGGCACCGCAACGCTGGGGATTGGGGAAACCCAAGCACGAGTGCCGGACTGACCCTGCCACCCCGCTGCCACCCAGGGAGCTAGGGGCGTCGCTGGTCCTTCATGGCGGGAGAATGTGCAGGGCCCTCCGAGCCCCCGGCGACCATCGAAGGCCCTAGCCCCAAAATGCTTGGGCCCACATACCCGCTCCCCTGCACCCTCACCTCGGCCCACCTCTCCACTCCCCACACAGTTGGGAGATCAGGCCTGCCGGCCTCCTGGGGGCTAACCCTAACCCTAGTTCGGTCCCTGAGGGCCCCTCCAAAGGGGCCTGGCGTTGCCACGCCAGGGATTGGGGACTCTCGAGCCCCAGCGCTGGACGCACCCTGCCGCCCTGCCGCTACCCGGGCCGCTAGGGACGCCGCCGGTCATTCAGGGCAGTAGAGCGGGCAGGGCCTCAGAGCTCCTGGTGACCCTCGAAGGCCCCCAGCGCCAAAACACTTGGGCCCACGAACCCTGTCGCCAGCGCCCTCACCTCGGCCCGCCACTCCACTCACTGCACACCTGGCAGATCGGGCCTGCCGACCTCCTTTGGTCTAACCCTAACACTAGGTCGGCCCACGAAGGCCCCTCCCAAGGTGCCTGGCGCAAAACACGCCGGGGTTTGGGGACCCCCGACCCCAGCGCTGGAATCACCCTGCAGCCCCACCGCCACCCTGGCCGCTAGGGGTGCCGCCGGTCATTCAGTGCGGGAGAACGTGCAGTGCCCTCCGAGCCCCCAGCGAACATCGAAGGCCCACGAGCGAAAACTCTTGGGCCCACGCTCCCCCTCGTCAGCGTCCTCACCTCGGCCAGCACCTCCGTATGCCTGCCGGCCTCCTGGGGCTAACCCAAACCCTACTTTGGCGCCCAAGGGGCCTCTCCCAAGGGGCCTGGCACCGCCACGCTGGGGATTGGGGACCCCCGAGCACCAGCACCTGATTCACCCTGCTGCCCCGCCACGACCCGGCCCGATAGGGGCGCCGTCCTCATTCAGGATGGGAGAACGGGAATGGCCCTCCGAGCCCCCGGCGACCTTCGAAGGCCCACCGCGCCAAAACGCTTGGGCTCTCGCTCCAGCTCGCCAGCGCCCTCAACTTGGCCCGCCCCTCCGCTCGCCACACAGCCGGCGGATCGGGCCTGCCGGCCACCTGGGACTAACCATAACCCTAGGTCGGTCCTCGAGGGGCCCATCCCAAGGGGCCTGGAGCAGCAACGCCTGGGATTGGGGAACCCCAAGCTCCAGCACTGGACTCACCCGGCTGCCCCACCGCCACCCAGGGTGCTAGGGGTGCCGCCGGTTATACAGGGCAGTAGAACGGGCAGGGCCCTCCGAGACTTCGACGACCTTCGAAGGCCCACTTTGCAAAATGCTTGGAGCCATGCTCCCACTCGCCAGCGGCCTCACCTCGGCCCGCCCCACTGTATGCCACACAGCCTGCGGATTGGGCCTGCCGGCCTCCTGGGGCTAACCCTACACCCAGGTCCCCCCCGAGGGGCCCCTTTCAAGGGGCCTAGCGCCACAACGCCGGGGATTGAGGACACCCAAGCCCCTGCGTGGGACTGACCCTGCCTTCCCGCCGCCACCCGGACCGCTAGGGGCGCCACGGTCATTCAGGGCGGGAGAACGGGCAGGGGCTTCCGAGCCCCTGGCGACATTCGAAGGCCCCCCGCACCAAAACGCTTGGGGTCACGCTCCTGTTTGTCAGCGCCCTCTTCTCAGGCTGCCCTTCCGCTTGCCGAAAGCTAGCGGATCGGGCCGGCCTGCTTCCTGGGGGCTAACCCTAACCCTAGGTCGGACCCCGAGGGGTCCCTTCCAAAGGCCTGGCACCACAATGCCGGGGATTGGGGACCCCCGAGCCCTAGCGCTGGACTCACTCTACTGCCCCTCCCCTACCGGCCCCTAGGGGCGCCACCGGTCATTCAGGGTGGGAGAACCTGTAGGGCGCTTTGGGCCCCCGGCGACTTTCAAATGCCCCCAGCGCCAGAACGCTTAGGCCCACGCTCCCACTCGCCAGTGCCATCACCTCTGCACGCCACTTCACTCGCCGCACACCTGGCCGATCAGGCCTGCCAGCCTCCTGGGGGCTAACCCTAACCCAAGCTCGGCACCCAAGGGGCCCCTCCAAGCGGCCTGGCGCCGCAATGCCAGGGAATGGGGACCCCCGAGCCCCATTGCCAGTCTCATCCTGCCGCCACGCCACCACCCAGGCTGCTAGGGGTGCCGCTGGTCATTCAGGGTGGGAGAACAGGAAGGGCCCGCTGAACCCCCGATGATTTCGAAGGCCCCCCGTGCCAAAACGCTTGAGCCCACGCTCTTGCTCTCAACCGCCCTCACCTGGGCCCACGCCTCCACTTGCCGCACAGCCGGCGGATTGGGCCTACTGGCCTCCTGGGGGCTAACAATAACACTTGGTTGGCCCCAGAGTGGCCCATCCCAAGGGCCCTGGATCCGCAACGCCTGGGATTGGGGACCCCCGAGCCCCAGCACTGGACTCACCCTGCCGCCCCTCTGCAACCCGCACCGCTAGGTGCGCCGTCGGGCATTCAGCGCGGTACAACGGGAAGGGCACTCTGAGCCCCCAGCGACTTTTGAATGCCCCCCACGCCAAAACTCTTGGGCCCACGATTCCACTCAACAGCGCCCTCACCATGGCCCGCCCCTCTGCTCGCCACACAGCTGGGAGATCGGGTCTGCCGGCCTCCTGGGGGCTAACAGTAATGCTTGGTCGGCCCCCTAGAGCCCTTCTGAAGTGGACTGGCGCCCCAACGCCGAGGGCTGGGGACACCGATCCCCAGCGCCTGACTCACCATACCGCCCGTCCTCTACCCGGGCCGCTAGGGTAGCCGCCGGTCATTCAGGGCGGAAGAACGTGCAGGGCCCTCTGAGCCTCCGGCGACCTTTGAAGGACCCCCACGCCAAAACACCTGGGCCCATGCTCCCGCTCGCCAGTGGCCTCACCTCCGCCTGACCCTCCGTTCGCCGCACAACTGGTGGATCGGGCCTGCCGGCCTCCTGGAGGCTAACCCAAACCCTATGTCAGCCCCCGAGGGGCCCCTCCCAAGGGGTCTGGTGCTGCAATGCTGGGGATTAGGGATCCCCGAGCCCCAGCACCGTACTCACCCTGCCGCCCCTCCGCAACCCGAGCCGCTAGGTACGCAGTTGGGCTTTCAGCGAGGTAGAACGGGAAGTGCGCTCTTAACCCCCAGTGACTTTCGAATGCCCCCACGCCAAAATGCTTGGGCCCGGGCTCCCGCTCGACAGCGCCCTCACCTCGGCCTGCCCCTCTGCTGGCTACACAGCCGGCGGATCAGGCCTGCCAGCTTCCTGGGGGCTAACCCTAAACCTAGGTCGGCCCCCGATGGGCCCCTCCCAAGGAGCCTGGAGCTGCAAGGCCTGGGATTGGGGACCCCCGAGCCCCAGCGCCGGACTCATACGGCCGCCCCACCGCAACCTGGGGTGCTAGGGGCGCCGCCGGTTATTCAGGGCAGAAGAACGGGCAGGGCCCTCCAAGCCCCCGCCGACTTTTGAAGGTCCCCCACACTAAAATGCTTGGGCCCACGCTCCCACTCCCCAGCGCCCCCACCTCGGCCCGCCCCTCCGCTCGCCGCACAGCTGGTGGATCGGGCCTGCCGGCCGCCTGGAGCTAACCATAACCCTAGCTTGGCTCCTGAGGGGCCCATCCCAAGGGGCCTGGCGCCACCATGCGGGGGATTGGGCACCCCCAAAGCAACCTGCCGGACGCACCCTGATGCCCCGCCACCACCCGGGCCGCTAGAGGCGCCGCCGGTCATCTGGGTTGGAGAATGGGCAGGGGCCTCCGAGCCTCCGGTGACATTTGAAGTCCTCCCACGCCAAAATGCTTTGGCCCACGCTTCCGCTCACCAGCGCCCTCACCTCGGCCAGCCCCTCCACAAGCCGCACAACTGCCGGATCGGGCCTGCCGGCCTCCTGGGGACTAACAGTAGGTTGGATGTGGAGGGGCCCCTCCCAGGGGTCTGGCGCCACCACGACAGGGATTGGGGACCCCCGAGCACCAGCGCCAGACTCACCCTGCCGCCCTGCCGCGACCCGGCCCGCTAGGGGCGCCGTCCTCATTCAGAGTGGTAGAATGGGCAGGGCCCTCCAGTCCCCTGCGACCTTCAAAGGCAACCCGCACCAAAATGCTAGGTCCCACGCTCCCGCTCACCAGCACCCTCACCTGGGTCCGCCACTCCGCTCTCCACACAGCTGGCGAATAGGGCCTGCTGGCCACCTAGGGGCTAACCCTAACTCTAGGTTGGCCCCCGAAGGGCCCCTCCTAAGGGGCCTGGCGGCCCAATGCTGGGGATTGGGGACCCCCAACCCCATCGTCAGTTACACCCTGCCGCCCCGCCCCACCCGGACCGCTAGGGATGCCACCGTTCATTCAGGGTGGGAGAACGGGCTGGGCCCTCCGAAAACTGCTGATCTTCGAAGGCGCCCCAAACGAAAACACTTGGGCTCAGGCTCATGTTCACCAGCACCCTCACCTCGGCCCAACTCGCCGCTCGACGCACAGGTGGTGTATTGGACCTGCCGGACTCCTGGGGGCTAACCCTAACCATAGGTCGGCACCCCTGGGGCCCTTCCCAAGGGGCCTGGCATCACAACGCTGGGGATGGGGACACCGAGCCCAAGTGCCAGACTCACCCTGCTTCCCTTCAGCCACCCGAGCCGCTAGGGGCCCACCGTTCAATCAGAGCAAGAAAATGGTTAGGGCCCTCCGAGCACCCGCTGACATTCAAAGGCCCCCCGTGCTTGGCTTGGGCTCATGCTAAGGCTCGCCAGCGCCCTCACCTCGGCCCAACCCTTCGCGTGTTGCACAGCCGCTGATTGGGACCACTGGCCTTCTGGGGGCTAACCGTAACCCTAGATTGACCACCGAGGGGCCCATCCCAAGGGGCCTGGCGCTCCAACGCCGGAGATTGGGGATCCTGAGCCTCAGCACCTGACTCACCCTGCCACCCAGCTGCCACCCGGGGGCTTGGGGTGCTGCCGTTCATTCAGGGCGGGAGAACAGGCAGGGCCCTCCGAGACACGGCGACCTTCAAAAGCCCCCCGCGCCAAAACACCCGAGCCCACGCTCCCGCTCACCAGCGCCCTCACCTCGGTCCGACACTCCAGTCTCCACACAGCTGGTGAATAGGGCCTGCCGGCCTCCTAGGGGCTAAACCTAACCCTAGGTTGGCCCCCGAGGGGCCCCTCCCAAGGGGCCTGGCGCCGCAACACCGGGGATTGGGGATACCCGAGCCGCAGCGCCTGACTCACCCTGCCGCCCCGCTGCCACCTGGGCAGCTAGGGGAACTGCCGGTCACTCAGGGAGGAGAATGGGCATGGCCCGCCGAGTCCCCAGAAACATTAAAAGGCCCCCGGAGCCAAAATGCTTGGGCCCAAGCTCCCTCTCGACAGAGACCTCACCTCGACCCACCACTCCATTCGCCGCACAGCTGGCGGATTGAGCCTGCTGGCGTCCTGGGGGCTGACCCTAACCTAGGTCAGCCCCCGAGGGGCCCCTCCCAAGGGGCCTGGCGCCGCAACACAGTGGATTGGGGACCCCTGAGACCCAGCGCCGGACTCACCTGCTGCCGCGCCACCACCCAGGCCGCTAGGGGAGCCACGGATCATTCAGTGTGGGAGAACTGGCAGGGTGCTCCGTTTCCCCTGCGACCTTCAAAGCACCCTTGCGCAAAAAGGTGGCTCCCACGCTCCTGCTCACCAGCGCCCTCCCCTTGGCCCGCCCCTCTGGTTGCTGCAGAGCTGGTGGATAAGGCCTGCCGGGCTCCTGGGGGCTAACCAAAACCCTAGGTCGGCCCCATGGGGGACATCCCAAGGGGCCTGGTTCTGTAACGCTGGGGTTTGGTGACTCAGAGCCCCAGATCCAGACTCACCCTGCCGCACTGTGGCCACCCGGGCCGCTAGGGACGCCGCAGGTCATTCAGGGCGAGAGAAGGGGCAGGGCCTTCTGAGCCCCCGGTGACTTTCAAGGGCTCCCTGGTCCAAAACGCTGGTGCCCACGCTCCCACTCCCCACGCCCTCACCTTGGCTTGCCCCTCAGCTCTCAGCCCAGCGGGCGGATTGGGCCTGCCGGCCTCCTGGGTCTTAACCCTAATCCTAGGTCGGCCCCTCAGGGGCCCCTCCCAAGGGTCCTGCTGCTGCTACACTGGGGATCGGGGACCCCAAGCCCCAGAGCCAGAATCACCCTGCCTCAATGCCGCCACCCGGGCCGCTAGGGGCGCCGCCGGTCATTCAGGGCGGGAGAACGACAGGGCCCTGGAGAAACCAGCGACATTTGAAGCCTCCCACGCCAAAATGCAGGGGCCCACGCTCCCGCTCGGCAGCGCCTTTACCTCTGCCCGCCCACCTCTCGCCGCCCAGCCAGAGGATTGGGCCTGCCAGCCTCCTGGGGGCTAACTCTAACCCTAGGTCAGCCCACGAGGAGCTCCTCCCAAGGGGCCTGCCCCCGCAACGCCGGGGATTGGGGATCCCCAAGCCACAGTGCAGGACTCACCCTGCTGCCCCACCGCCAACGGAGCCACTAGGGGCGCCGCTGGTTATTCAGGGCAGGAGAAAGGGCAGGGCCCTCCGAGCCATGGCAACATTGCAAGGCCCAGGGCGCCAAAACCCTGGTGCCCATGCTCCCGCTCGCCATCGCCCTCAACTCGGCCCACACCTCTGCCCTTCGCACAGCTGGCAGATCTGGCCTGCCGGCCTACTGGGCGCTAACCCTACACCCTAGGACGGCCCCTGAGGGTCCCTTCCTAAACGTGCCGCTAGGGGCACCACCATTCATTCAGTGTTGGAGAACTGGCAGGGCCCTCCGAACTCCCTCCAACCTTCGAAGGTGCCCGGAACCAAAACGCTTCGGTCCAGGCTCATGTTCACCAGCACCCTCACCTCAGCCCACCGCTCCAATCACCGCACATGTGGTGTATCGGGCCTGCCGGCCTCCTGGGGACTAACCCTAAGTGTAGGTCAGCCCCCGAGAGGCACTTCCTGAGTGGCGTGGCTCCGCAACGCCGAGGATGGGGACCACAAGCCCATGTGCCGGACTCACCCTGTTGCCCTTCAGCCACCCGAGCCGCTAGGGGCCCCGCTAGTCATTCAGAGCGGGAGAACGGGCAAGGCACTCCGAGGCCCCGGCGACTTTCGAAGGCCCTCCTGCACCAAAATGGTTGGGCCCATGCTGCCGCTCACCAGCGCCTTCACATTGGCCCACTCCTCCGATCGCCGCACAGCCGTTGCATCGGTCCTGCTGGCCTACTGGGGTCTAACCCTAAACCCTAACCCCTAACCTTAAACCCTAAACCTTAACGCCTAACCCTCACCCTAACCCTAACACTAACCCCTAACCCTTACCCTAACCCTGACCCTAACCTAAACCTAACCCTAAACCCTAATCCTTAAACCCTAAACCCTACATTAACACTAAACCCTAAATCCTAACCCCTAACCCTAAACCCGAAACCCTAAACACTAAACCCTTACCTTAACCACTAAGCCAAACCCCAAACCCTAACCCTAAACCCTAACCATACCCCGACCCCTATCATAACCCTAACCCTACCCCTTCAGCTAACCCTACCCCTAACCAGTAACGTAACCCTAACCCTTACCCTAACCCATACTCTAACCCTAACTTTAACCCATACCCTAACCCGAACCCTAACCTGTACCCTAACCCTAACACGTACTCTAATGCATACCCAAACCTGTACCCTAACCCTAACCCTAAACTGTACCCTAACCCATAACTTAAACTGTACCCTAAACTTAACTTTAACCCTAACAAGTACCCTAACCCATACCCTAACCTTAACCCTGAACCCTGACCATAACCCATACCCTAACTCATACCATATCCGTACCCTAACCGTACCCGTACCCTAAACCTAACCCATACCCTAACCGTAAACCTAAACCCTAAACCGTAACCCGTAACCCGTACCCTAACCCTAACCAGTACCCTTACCTTAACCTTAACCCATACCCTAACCTGTACCCTATCCCTAACCCGGACCCTAACCCATACCCTAACCCATACCTAACCCTAACCTGTACCCTAACCCGTACCCACACCCATACCCTAACCCTAAACTGTACCCTATCCCTATCCCTAACCCATTCCCTAACCCGTACCCTAACCCTAACCCTAAACCATAACCTGGCCTGTACCATAACCCTAAACTGTACCCTAACCCTAACCCGTACCCTAACCCGTACCCTAAACCGTACCCTAATCTGAATGCCAACACTAACCATAACCGTACCCTAATGCGTACCCTAACCAGTACCCTAACCCTAATCCGTACCCTAAACCTAACCCCTACTCCAACCCTAACCCTAACCCTAAACCCAAACCCTAAACCCTAACCCGTACCCTGAACCCTAATCTGTACCCTAACCCATAACGTCTAACTTGTAACCCCTAAACCAAAACCTAACACATACCCTCTCCTTACCCTAACCCTAAACCCTACCCTCTCCCATACCCTAACCATAATCCATACTCTAACCTTAACCCGTACCCTAATCCGTACCCTAACCCCGGGGATTGGGTACCCCTGGAACACACCACGGGACTCAGCCTGCCACCCCTCAGGAAACCATGCCCCTTGGGGCGCCGCAGAGCATCCCGTTCAGGAGAACTGGTAGGGCCCCTCTGAGACCCCAGCGATCCTCGGCGGCCCCCTACACCCCAACCCTGAGGCCCACGCTCATCCCGCCCCACGCCTTCCCTTCAGCTTGCCACTGAGCGCATCGCAGAGCCGGCAGATCAGGCCTGCCGGGTTCCTGGGGCCTAGACCTGACCCTAGTTTGGCTGGGTAGGGCCCCTCCCCTGGGTCCCGGTGCCACAGCCCCAGGTACTGGGGACACCTGAGCCCCACTGCAGGATAAAGCCTGCCAGCCCACAGGAAACCGTGCTCCTTGGGAGGCTGTAGAGCATTCAGGGCGGGAGAACCAGGAGGGCCCCCAGAGTCCCCTGCGAACTTCAGTGATCCCTAAACCCAAGCTTGAAGCCCATGCTCACCCCACCCCACACCCTCACCTCAGCCCGCGGCAGTGCTCGCCACATAGCGGGCAGATCTGGCCTGCGGGGTTCCTGGGCCCCAACCCTAACCCTAGTTCATCTGTGGAGGGGCCCCTCCCCAAGAGCCTGGAGCCAGAGCCACGGGGATTCGGGACACCTGAGCCCCACAGCAGGACTCAGTCTGCCACCCCGCAGGAAACCGTGCGCCTTGGGAGGCCATAGAGCGTTCAGGGTGGGAGAACCAGGAGGGCCCTCCTGAGCCACCAGCGAACGTTGGCGGCCTCCCGCAACCCAACCCTGAAGCCCACGCTCACCCTCCCTGCACCCTCACCTCAGCCCATGTAGCTCGCCATACAGCCAGCAGATCGGGCCTGCGGGGCTCCTGGGGCCTAACCCTAGCCCTAGGTCGGCCGCGGGTGTGGGGGACTCCCAGGAGCCTTACACCACAGCCCCAGGGAATTGGGGTACCTGTACCACACCGCAGGACTCAGCATGCCACCGGAAAGGAAACAGTGCCCCTTGGGGCTCTACGGGGCCTACAGGGCATGAAACATGGGGAGGCCCCCAGGGCCTATCCCCACTTTTGGCAGCCCCCCGAGCCCCAACCCTGAGGCCTATGTTCACCATCCCCCATGGCCTCCTCTCAGCCCTCCACAGAGCTCGCTGCACAGCCTGCAGATTGTCCTTGCCGGGCTCCTGGACCCTAAACCTTACACTAGGTTAGCCACAGAGGGGCCCCTCCCCAGGGTCCTGGCACCCTACTCCGGGGGATTGGGGACACACAAGCCCCACTGTAGGACTCAGCCTGCAGCCCACAGGAAACTGTACCGTTTTGGGGCACAACAGAGCATTCAGTGCAAGAGAATTGGGGCACCCCTGAGAGCCCCTTCTGGTGAACCCCGACATTTGTGGGCCATTCCGGATGAAACCCCAAGGCTCACACTCACCCACACTTGTGCCCTCATCTCAGTCGGCCTGGGAGTTCTCTGAGCACTGGGCAGTTTGGACCTGCTGTCTCTTGAGGCCTAACCTAACCCTGGGTCTTCTGCTGAGGGTCCCTCCCTGTTTGCCTGCCTCCAAGGCACGAGGCATTGGGCTCACCTCTGCACGACTAGAGGACTCACCCTGCCCCACAGCAGGAAACTGTCATTTGGGGCTGCAGCAAGGATTCATAGGAAAATCGGAGGGCCCTCCTCAGCCCATCGCAGGCAACCCCCACTTTCAGAGATCTCCCCGGATCCAATTAGTAGCTTCAAACTGACCTTTAAACTTGCTCTCCAAGGAGATCTTTTGAAATTCTCCACACTTCCAACCGATGGCACCATCCAGCTTCAGTGCCTTACCCAGCTTTAGGTCTTGAGATGGATTAAAATGGGAAGTCACTTCACTGATGACGACGTACTGGTGACCAAAAGATACATGCATAAATGCTTCATATCACTTGGCTTCAGGGAAATGCAAATCTAAACCCCTATAGATGCCATATCACACGAGGCCGAATATCTAAAAATAAGAAGACATGAAACTATATATGTTGGAGAGGATGTGGAGAAATGGGAACACTCTTACACCCCTGTACAAATGCAGTCCAGTACAGCCATTCTTGAAAATGGTACAGAGTTTCTTCAAGAAGTTATAATAAAGCTACCCTATGTCCCAGCAATTGCACTACTGGGTATTTACCCCAAAGATACAGAGGTAGTGAAGATGGGACACATGCACCACAGTGTTCATAGCAGCAATATCCATAATAGACAAGCTGCAGAAGGAGTGCAGATGACCATGGATAGATGAATGGATAAAGAAGATATGGATCATATCTATAGTGGAATATTACTCAGCCATCAGAAAGGATGAATACTTACCATCACACCTACCTGGGTGGAGCTGGAGGGTATTATGATGAGTGGAATAAGTCAATGAAAGAAAGACAATGATCATATGCTTTCACTCCTATGTGGAATATCAGAAACAAGGAAGGTGACCATAGGGGAAGGAAGGGAAAATAGAATGGGAAGTCATCAGAGAGGGAGAAAACCCATGATGGACTCTTAACTATCACAAGAAACTGATGATTGCTGGAGGAGAAGTTTGGTGGGGTAACTGGGTGAGTAGCATTAAGGAGGTCACACGATACAATGAGCACTGGGTGTTACACACAACTTAAAATTGATTGAAGACTACATCTGAAACAAATGATGTACTGTAACTTGGCTAATTGAATTTAAATTAAAGAACAAAAGACCTTGAATAAACAATCCTAAACATTTGTATGGAACCACTAAAGATTCGGAACAGCCAGTGCAATGTGGAAAAGAAAAACAAAGCTGGAGGACTCACAATTTCAGATTTCAGGTTATACTACAAAGCTGCAGGCATCCTAACAAGAGAGTATGGCACAAAAATAGACACAGCGACCAAAGGAACAGGATACAAGTTCAAACAGAAACCCATAATTATGTGGTCCATGAATCTTCCACAAAGCAAGCAACGATATCAAAAGGGAAAAGGACAGTCTCTACAACAAATTTTGTTGGGAAAGCTAGACAGCTACGCACAAAAGAATGAAATTAGACTGCTTTCTTACACAATACAGACAAACACAAAACAGTTTCAAGACCTCAATATGAGACCTGAATCCATAAAAATCCTACAGTAGGGAAGACAGTAACTTCTTGACATGGACCATATTAACGTTTTTCTAGACTGTGTCTTGAGGCAAAGGAAATGAAAGCAAAAATAAACTATTGGGAATACAGCAAAATAAAGTTTCCACATGGCAGAAGAACAATGAAAACGTAAAAATAGTAAGACAACTTACTCAAAGGGAGATGATATTTGCAAAGATCATATGCAATAAAGGGATAGTGTCCAAAACATATACAACTGATACTACTCGACCCCCAAAAAACAAATAATCCAGTTAAAAAATAGGCAAAAGACATGGACAGACATTTCTCCAAAGAAGAAATACAAATGGCCAACAGTCCCATGAAAAGATGTTCACCATCACCCATCATCAGGAAAATGTGAATCCAAAGGACAATGAGGTAATACCTCAAACCTGTCAGAATGGCTAACATCAAAAGCACAACAAAGAACAGGTGTTGAGAGGATGTGGATAAAGGGGAATCCTCGTGAACTGTGGGTGGGAATGCAAATTGTGGTGGCCACCGTGGAAAACAGTATGAAGGTTATTGAAAAAATTAAATATAAAACTACCCTACGATCCAACAATCACACTACTTGTATTTACCCAAAGAATAGGAAAACAGTAACGTAAAAGGATACGTGCACCCCTATGTTCCTTGCACCATTATTTAGAATATCACAATATGGAAGCAACCCAAGTGTCTGTAGAAAAATTGACAAATGAGATGATAGATGTGTATTCACACACACGCACGTGCACACACACACACACACATACACACACACAATGGAGTATTACTCGGCTTGAAAAAGAATGAAACCTTCCATTTGCAGCCACATGAATGGAGCTAGAGAGTATTATCCTAACTAAAATCAGGCATTCAGAGAAAGACAAATCCCATAAGATGTCACTCTAATAGGGAATTTAAGCAACAAACAAAAATAAATAACTAAAAGAGAAAAAGGAGACACACCAAAATACAAACTCTTAACAATAGAGAACAAACGGATGGTTACAAGAGGAGGTGGATAGAGGGTTGAGTGGAATAGGTGAAGGGGATTAAGAGGACACTTTTCTTGATGACCACTGAGTAATTTATAGAATTACTGAATCACTCTATTGTACACCTGAAACGAATGTAACACTGTATGTTAGCTCTACTGGAATTAAAATAAATTTCTAAAAAAGATTTTTTCTTTCAGGAACCTCTTTGAAAAAGCTTTTCCTGTGCACTGTGCATAAGCCCTACTTGGGAGGATTCGCTCTACAATAATTATTCACTACATGAATCAAATTCAGATTTCACTGAGTTCTTACCGTGGATCCCAGCCCATGGGAGCCATGGTCCTTTTCAGTCCAGGCTCAGCACCAATGCATTCAAGATTGGAAGTAGAGACACATGTCACTTCACAGTCCAGAAAGCTATTATTGTTTTTGTTTCAGTGTGAGAGACTCACAGACTTTGGGACAGGTTTCAGAGCAGGTTTATTATGGATCCTGGATCTCTACTTCAGTGTTCATTGCCTGGATCCATTTGGCTAATAGGTTCCCTGTGGATGGGCTTGCTTCCAAGCACATACATGGAAGATGCAAAGGTGGGTGGGCTTGGTGCTGGACAGGAAGAAGACCAAAAGCAGACAAGGGTCCGACCCCTCCCCTGATCCAGGAATTGCTACGGGAGAGGGTACGTGAGGTAGAATCCATGCGAAACTCCAAGGTCACCAGCTGAACACAGGAGGCACAGGTCAAGGGATCTGGAGATGCAGGGGTTGAAGGCTGCTCTGAGCTACCTCTGGGAGGAAGGGAGGGAAGGAATGAGAAGGAGACACTGCCTGCCTCTGGCCCATGCCAGCTACCCACCACTCTGACACGCATCAGTCTATTAGCTGACACAGCCTGGGCTCAGGAAGGGCTGGCTCGTGTCCCTCAATCCTCAGTGGGACAGCTGGCCCCAGGGCTCAGAGACATGCTGAGGGAGATGAGAGGGAAAGCTGCCCCACCCAGGTCATCCCCTCCTTGAGCAGACAGCCCTTCAGAACTTCTAAAAAAAACCCACTGACGGGGTTGAAAGACATGCCATGGATGAACTAAGGCATAGAGATATGTAAAATGACATTCAGTTTTAAGTTCAGGGCTGTCATCTCAGGAAGTGGGGAGAGCTTCCCTAAGAAGACTGAGGGGCGGGCAGGCCATGCTGAAAAGGGAGACATGGCTCTCCTGATTGGGGACATGTTGCCCCCTTCCAGTGCAGGTCATCACCCTCACATTACACGAGATCCATGGAAGTGTTCCATCAGGGCCAGATATTTGTCTCAAGACGGGTACCCTGGCATTGGACTGCACAGGGCACCAGGGACGAGGGCCAGATGGAGGACGGACAATACCCCGGAGGCCATGGGGCAAGAGCAGAGGCACATGACCTTGAAGATGATGATGAAATGCAGGAGGTGGCAGCATGGAGCCGGCCTGAAAGTGCCATGGGAGCAGTGCCCACAGCTACACTGACTGGGTGCCTTCTGTGCCAGGTGTGGCTGACTTCAGTGGGCTCCAGACTAGTCCTGACCACAACTCTAGGAAGTGTGCACCACCCCCGGCCTCCTCTCCCCTTGCAGCTGCTAGGAATCACGGTCACAGACCCTGGTCAGCTTTCGTGGAAACCAAGCAGTGGCTCCCACGCATGCTGCACCTCTGGTGGTGGTCCAGTGTGACCCTCGTGCCTGGCCAGACACTGATGTCTACCTGTCTCCACACAAATCCACAGACAGGAGGGTGTCCCTGAATTCCACAGCACATGATGAGACAGATCCACAGAACCCAACACCCAGTGGGTCACTAGGGACCTCACCTATGGTCATGGAGCTCACCATACCCTATTTCTGTCACTTCCCACAGAAAGCCTGGTTCTGATCCCCCACAATACCAAACATCCTGGTTGCTGACCTGGGGTCATGCCATGAACCCACATGGCACGTTTCTTTAAGTGAAGACTATGCCTACACCTCCTAGAAAATATTTCTAATGAAGTACCAGTCCATCAGGACTACGGTGTGAATGGTAGCACACAGCCTGCATGGTAGTAGTCAGTAATTCTAACGAGGGTTAACCCCAGCCCCCGTCTCACAAAACCTTCCTCCATCCCCACTGAACTCATGGTCTGCCCTCAGAAAACCCTCCAGGAAACAAACCTTTCATCTGAATGCTCTTTTCACCTTCTGCTTCAAATCTTGTCCAACTACAATGATATGAAACTAGAAATCAGTCTCAAGAAAAAAATGGGACAGTCAAAAATAGGTGGAGATTGGGGGGCCTGGGTGGCTCAGTTGTTAAGGATCTGCTTTCAGCTCAGGTCGTGATTCCAGGATCCTGGGATCTAGCCCCGAATCAGGCTCCTTACTCAGTGGGAAGCCCACTTCTCCCTCTCCCACCACCCTGCTTGCGTTCCCTCTCTCGCTGTCTCACTCTCTGTCAGATACTTAAATAATCTTAAATAAATGTGTGGAGATTTAACAACATGCTACTGAACAACCAACAGTCAAAGAAGAAATCAAAAAAATTTTAGAAGTACCTTGACACTGATAAAAAAGACAACTTACAAAAACTTATGGGATGCAGCAAAAGTAGCTTTATGGGGGACATTCATAGAAATTCAAGTCTTCATCAATCCATGAGAATGCTCTCCAATAAACAACCTGATTTATGTGGTAAAGAATTAGAAAAAAAAAGAACAAACAAAGCCACAAATTAGTAGAAATAAGGAAATAACAAAAAGGAATGCATTAATAAATCCAACGGAGACTAAAAGGACAAAAAAAAATGAAAATGAGAGCTGCCTTTTTTGGAAAGATAAACAAAACTGACAAACTTAGTTAGACTCACCAAGAAACACAGAGGACTCGAATACAATCAGGAAAGAAAGATAATGGATTCCTGTATCATATCAAAATCAAAAGAGCTCTTCAAACGTGGACACAACAACTTCTTGCAAGCCACGTCTCTAAAGGCAAAGGAAATAAAAGCAAAAATGAACTATTGGCACTTCATCAGGATAAAAACTTCTGCTCGGCAAAGCAAATGATCAAAAAAAACAAAAAGGCATCCTATGGAATTGAAGAAGATATCTGCAAATAATATTACAGATAAAGGGCTGGTATCCAAGATCTATAAAGAACGCCTCAAACTCGACACCCAAAAAATGGGCAGAAGACACAAAGAGATACTTCTCCAGAGAAGACATACAAATGGCCAACAGACACATGAAAAAATGCTCCACATCACTTGCCATCAGGCAAATACAAATCAAAACGACAATGAGATACCACCATACACCAGTTAGAATGGTTAAAATTAAGAAGGCAGGGGGCACCTGGGTGGCACAGTGGTTAAGCGTCTGTCTTCGGCTAAGGGCGTGATCCTGGCATTATGCGATCGAGCTCCACATCAGGCTCCTCCGTTATGATGCTGCTTCTTCCTCTCCCACTCCCCCTGCTTGTGTTCCCTCTCTCGCTGTCTATCTCTATCTCTGTGGAATAAATCAATAAAATCTTGAAAAAAAATTAACAAGACAGGAAATAAAAAAAAGTCAGAGAGGATGTGGAGAAAGCATAACCATCTTACACTACTCGTGAGGATTCAAGCTGGTATAGCCACTTTTGAAAACAATATGGAGGTTCCTCACGACGTTAAACACAGAGCTATCCTATGACCCACCAATTGCACTACTGGGTATCTACCGCATAGACACAGAGTAATGAAAAGAAGGGGCACCTGTATCCCAATGTTCATAGCAGCAATGTACATAATAGCCAAACTGATGAAGGAGCCAAGGTGTCCTTCAGCAGATGAATGGACAAAGAAGATGTGGTTCATCTACACAATGGAATATTACTCAGTCATCAGAAAGGATGAATACCCCCCATTTGCACCAACGTGGATGGACCAGGAGGGGATTATGCTAAGTGAAATTAAGTCAAGCAGAGAAAGACAATTATTATATGGTTTCACTCCTATGTGGAACGGAAGGAATAGCATGGAGGACATTAGAAGATGGAAGGGAAAAGTGAAGGGGGGAATGAGAGGGGGAGATGAATTATGAGAGACTACTGAAACTGGGAAACAAACTGAAGGCTGCAGAAAGGGAGGGGAAGGGGAATGGGTTATCCTGGTGATGGGTATTAAGGAGGGTACATATTGGGGCACCTGGGTGGCACAGCGGTAAAGCGTCTGCCTTCGGCTCAGGGTTATGGGATCGAGCCCCACATCAGGCTCCTCCGCTGTGAGCCTGCTTCTTCCTCTCCCACTCCCCCTGCTTGTGTTCCGTCTCTCGCTGGCTGTCTCTATCTCTGTCGAATAAATAAATAAATTCTTTTTTTTAAAAAAAGGAGGGCACGTGTCATAATGAGCACTAGGTGTTATATGCAAACAATGAATCATGGAACACTACATCAAAAACAAATGAAGTACTCTAGGGTGACTAACATCATTTTAAAAATGAGAAAGATATGAAATCCATACAGGAAAACTGTCACTATTTGCAAATGACATGAAATCCCGAAAGATTCCACACAAAAAAACTGTTAGAATAAACAAATTCAAGAAAGCTGCAGGATATAAAGTCGATATACAGAGACCTGTTGTCTTTATTTTTTTCAGATTTTATTTATTTATTTATTTATTTATTTATTTATTTATTTGACAGGAAGAGAAAAAGCAGGAGCAGGGAGAGTGTCAGAAAGAGGGAGAAGCAGACCCTCGTTAAGCAGGGAGCCCAACATGGGGCTCGATCCCAGAACTCTGGGATCATGACCTGAGCTAAAGGCAGACGCTTCACCTATGGAGCCACACAGATGACCCAACTTGTTGCATTTCTGTATACTGATGACATACTTTCGCAAAGAGAAATAAAAAAGCAATGCCATTTACAATTGCATGAAAAAAAAATCTAGGAATAAAAGTAACCAAGAATGAGAAAGACATAGTACACTCAACACATGGCAGAAAAGAAATGAAAAACACATGTGTCGAGGGGGGCAGAATGTATGGGTCAAAGATTTGGAAGGCAACACACACAAATGGAAGCTTATGCCATGCTCCTTAACTGGAAAAGTTAATTATGTGAACATGTCCATCGTACCCAAAGCAATCGACAGATGTGATGAAATCCTTATCTGAATTCCAGTGGCATTATTCGAGGAAATAGAAAACAGTCCTCAAACTTGTATGGAATCACAAAAGACCCCAAATACCCAAAGCAACCTGGAGAAAGAAAGGTGCAGTCAACACACACCTGTATTTCAAGCTAGATTACAAAGCTGTTGTCATCAAAACAGGATGGTACTGGCAGAAACACAGACACCAGGTCAGTGAAACAGAACAGAAAGCTCAGAAACTTACCCACACGTAGATGATCCTAACTTACGACACAGCAGCAGAAGATATGCCATGAGGGAAGGACTGTGTCTTCAGTGAGCGGTAACAGGCAAACTGGACACTAAATGCAGAAGAATATAACTGGGTCACTTTCTTACACCACACACAAAATTTTTAATGGATGAATGATTTGAACATAAGACCTGAATCCATAAACCTCCAAGAAGACACAGGTACTAAGTCTCTTGACATTGGTTTTGGCAAAGAGTCTTCAGATCGGACACCAAATGCAAAGGCAACAAAAGCAAAAATAAACAAGTGGAACAACATCAAACTGAAATCTTCCACACGGCAAAAGAAACCATCAAAAACTTAAAAGGCCACTGACCCAATAAGAAAAAAATATCTCTGAATCATATGTGTGAGAAGAGGCTAATATCCAAAATACACACAACACTCATACAAATCAAAACAAAAAAAAAGTATAAAAAATGTGGGGAATATGTGAATAGATACCTTCCAAAGATGGCACACAGGTGCCAACAGACAGAAAAAGTTGTTCGGCATCACTAATCATCGTCAGGGAAACATCAGTCAAACCCACAATCGGCTATCCGCTCACAACTGTTGGAACAGCAATTGTCCCAGAGACAGACACCAAGTGGGGTCAAGGGTGTGCAGACGAGGAGACACTGTGCACTGTTGGTGGGAATGGAAATTGGTGCAGCCACTGTGACAAACGGTATGGAGGTTCCTGAAAAAATAAAAGCAACTACGACATGACCCAGTAATGGCTCTACTGAGTATTGATTCGGAGAACACAAAAATACTGCCTCAAAAAGACAGATGCACTCCCACATTCACTGCAGCATTATTCACAAGAACCAGACATGGAAACACAGACCTTGGGGGCCTTATGCCAAGTAACTCAGACACAGAAAGACCAATACCAGATGCTCTCATGTACATTCCACGTGGAATAAACAAATACTGAACACATAGATACTGAGAGCAGATTGGTAGGTGCCAGATTCGGGGATGGGGTGGTAGAAACGGGTGAAGGTGGTCAAAGTCTCAATGTTTGAGTGAGAAAATCCGACAGTCATGAAATGTTTGTGTCCAGCATGGAGACTAAAACTAACCCCACAGCATGGGGTATAGGTTTCCCTGCTCTTTGAAAGTACAGAGCTTCTGAGAAACCTTGCACAGCAGAAATGGTGTCAAGAAGGAATGGCCATTAATTTACATGGAACAATTAGACAGTGTGCTCAGACTCCAAAATTCCTTCTCTTTGGCTTTTCTTAGGCCTCAGCACACAAGTTTCCAATGGAGGCCCAGCATAAATGAAGATAAAGCACAGCAGAGGCTCACAAACACAATTCAAAGTGCTGGTGGCTGGATGCGGAGAGCAGTTCCCAGCGGAAGGAGCTGGTTGGGGAGCACACCGCCTTTGTCGTGCTTCTCCCCAAAACATATGCTGAATGCGATTCTCACTGTTCACCTTTTTTCATAAGAGGGAAATCCTCTTCAGGTCTCTTCCTCTTACTGAAGCTGGGTAATAACATAGTTTTTCAAGAAATCCCAGTGTCTTACTGTGAACGTTTAAAAACGGGGGATACTTGTACTTGAGCATTGCTGAGGGACGAGATGTGAAAGGTTCTCCCAGACACAAACCTCAGCAGACCCACCGGGAAAGGCACCTTCCTCAGCATGTGGAACACGGACTACCTCCTACCTCCCGAGAAACCCTCTCCTTCCCCTCGATCACGACAACCCACAAAAGCTGGGAGTTACCCTAATTCCTCCGTTCTCCTGCTCCTAATAGCTAACCCATCAGCAAATCCTGTGAGCTGTATCTTCAAAATGGACCCAGAATAGGTCTAACCACTCCATCCAAGGCCACCTGTCTGGTCCACAGTGCCTGAGTTCCTGGAAAAGCTTCGTCATTGACCTGCCTTGCCATCTTCAACCCTCTGTCATCTGTTCTCAACATTGTAGCCAGGATGGCCCAGTGAAACAGGGTCTCATGGGGATATAGCCCTGGAATGGCTTTCTGTCACCCTCTGTCACCTCTCTGAGCTCATGTCCTAAGCTGTCTCCTGTGGCCACAGGGCCTTCTTGCTGCTCCTGGACATACCTGGAATTCTCCTGCCCCAGAGCCATTGCACATGCTTTCCCTTCTGTTTCGAATGCTCTTGATGTGTTCTCACTCACCTTAGGAGAAGTCTGAATTGGAGCGTCAGGGACAGAAGATGAGACTGTGTGTGTTGGGTGAGGCTGGTGGCCCAGAAAAAGGTTCTCTGCCAGCTCTCCGCCTGTGCCTCACTTGTCCTCAGCCAGGAACTTGCACACAGCCCACACCTGTCACAACTCTCACCCAGGAGACCCATAGCCACACCTGGAGCCCACCCTGCCCACATCCTGCTGCAGAATGCATTCAGCTCTCCTCTGGGCCCCCTGTCAGCTTTACCCAGACCTGGAACTCCCCCATCTCCTGCAAAGCTCCCGGATTCCCACTCTGCTTCCAAAATCACACTGGCGCAAGACTTTCATGAGAAAGCTATAACGCTAACTAATGAAAGGTTCACACCTACTTTCCCCTTCTGTTGCCTTTCTCTCCACCTTCTTTCCTACCTGTGCAAACTGTAACATATCAGTGGAACATGAACATGCTCTGAGACCTGAATCTTTCATTGCAGCTTTTTGAGGAATCCTTATGTGATAAGAAACTAGTGTATCCTACAACAGGGTGTTCTACAACTCTCATCTATAGAATAGTACAGCCCAAATCACTACAACTTTACCTCACTCTTCATGAAGCAGAACACTTTTTCCTTTCTTCTTTTACTTAAATTCCAGTTAGTTCACATGCCATGGAATATTCGCTTCAGGGGTAAGATTTAGTGATTCCTCACCTGCATACAGTACCCGGTGCTCATCACAAGATTCCTCCTTAATACCCCTCACCCATTTAACTCTTACCCCCACGCCCATGTCCTGCAGCAACACTCAGTTTGTTCTCCAAGGTTGAGTCTATTTCCTTGTTTGCCTCTCTCATCACCCCTCAACTCTCTTCATCTGTTTTTTTTCTGAAATTCCACAAGCGTGAGAGCATAGGATATTTGTCTTTCCTCACTGATTTTGCTTAGCTTAATACACTCTAGATCCATCCGCATCCTTGCAAATGGTAAGATTTCATTCTTTTTGAAGCTGGGTCATATTCTATTATATATATGTATCCCACATCTGCTTTATCCATTCATCAGTGCATGGACTTTGGGATTCTCTCCATAGTTTGGCTACTGTGGACATTGCTGCTATAAACATTATGGTGCATGGACCCCCTTCGAATCTGCATTTTTTTATCCTTTGGGTAAATACGTAGGACAGCAATTGCTGGATCATGTGGTTGTTCAATGTTTAACTTTTTGAGGAACCCCCACACTGGTTCCCAGACTGGCTGCACCACTTTGCATTCCCACCAACAGGATGGGAGGGTTCCCCTTTAAGCAGAACATTATCTGCCGGCAATTTCATAAGAGGCAACAAAACATCTGTGAGATGCACCAAGGGTCAGGCAAGCAGTTGCAGACTTCACCCCAAGGCTCCTGACGCCAAGCCCCTTGAAGCCACCAGCATGCCACTATCCAAAAGAATTCCCAGACTCTCCTTCTGACTCCACCACCAAAGAAACTACAGGGAGAATATGGCACCTCAAAATATCGAGATAATACATTTAGTAAAACTAGAAAGTCAAGCTCAACTTTTAAACAGGAACAGGCCGGTTTGGATAATTTTGAATTTTCCCTCCACCCTAATTTTAACTCTTCTGATGAATAAACTAATCAATGATGAAACATCACCTTTGTCAAATGACATCATCCAAGTCTGTATCAGATGAAAAAAGCCACCTAACTCTAGATACTGGCCACTAAACCATATCTTAGGCCCAATTGAATAAACACTGTTAGATGAAGGAACAAATTAGATGTTACAAACAGGCACAGAGTGAATCTCACCTTCCCTTTCTAATAAAAGAGGGTTCCTAGGAAACAGATGGTCAAAATACATTTGTCAGCAATAAATGGACAGAAATTGTGATCCCCTGCAAAGTTCTACCTCCAGGGAAACTAAGTAATTCTTGCACCAAACCCAGAATGCTGACAGCTACTTCAATTTTACTTTGTGGCTCAACTAGAGAAAAGAGAAAAGCCCAGGAGGTTTTGGGATAATGAGAGGTTTTACCTCCAGCCCTGACATAGATAGGACATTTTGCCAAACATACCTGTGCTTTCTCTGAACACTGGCGTCCTGTGACAAGCTGCCTCGCTGACTCCGATGCTGACGTTCAAAACCTCGGGTGTCTTGTAGCCAGAGCAGAGAAGTGCTGTCAGCTGGGGAGAAGAAGGCACCTCTGACCTATAGCCTGCACACCTGCTTCGGTTTCTGGGTGCAGGGGCAACACATACTTGTTGTATATCAGTAATTATCTTCATTCTCAATAGACCAATGACCTTGCCTTTTCTGGAAAGCAGACTTACTCTTCTAAAGAAACCCTCAATTCGTCTATTCCCAATGCAATTAGAGTGGGGTCTGGTTTACGCCCTCCTTCAGGCCCCCACCTGGAGGATTTTCCTGCATGATTCTAACAGCCAATTACCACTAACCTGGGGGCACACGGGGCAAAATGCTGAAGTTGGGGGACGGCTCTGGGGCTTGCTACTGCCACACCTGTGCCTGGGGGACCAGGGCACACCCTGCTGAACTTGGGGTACTTCTCAAGATGCATCACCTGCACTGTGTCAGAGAACCGTGGGACACATCACTGAAGGTGGGGACTCTGTGAGGTCCTTACCCGCACTCTTCCCGGGGAACAGGGGAAACCCTGAAATTCTGCAACCAATCCCACAAAAGCTCAGGTGAGTGGGCGCCCTGGAGTTCACAGGTATGGGGAATAAGGCCAGTTGAGAACATGGGGCAGAAGAGACTTTAAAAGGAAAAAGAAAACTCACCTGAGTTCCCACAATGAACCCTCTCCAGGTGCCCTTCCAGAACCCTGCCTCCCACCTGGGGCGCACCCTACCGCCAGACCCCCCCACTCACGGTGCACGCTGCTCTCTAACCAGCCGGGACCTCCGCAGGGCAACTCTCTCTCTCCCAGTTCCCCTTCTTCTGTCCCAGGTTTGCACCCCACTGCAACTCTGGAACAGCCCACAGAGACGTAGCTCCACTCCCAAGAGGTGATTTGTCAGGGAGGGTGGTGCCCCAGCCCCTGGGAAGCCAGGCAAGCCGCCCTCAAGCCCCTGGAACCCTGAAAGTGCAGGGGGTCCAAGAGGTGCCTCCTCTACCCAACACCCAGCATAGGCATAGGTGGGGTCCTGGGCTGGGCTCCCCACACACACCTGGCCCATTCCAGGGACCCCTCTAGCTGCAGACCACCCTCAGAGTCCTGCCCCTTCCCTTTCTGCACCAAACCTCCCTGCTGGGGTGTGCCTGGTTCTGGGCAAGATCAGTGGCTCTCAGACCCTCCAAGGCTTGGGCTTTAGGAAATGCAATGATTTCATGCATGTTCAGTATGTACATGTCAGTATGACTTTAATCTTATGGGAGCCAAAGAGGTTCTTTATTTTTTCTTATCTTCATGTTGGCATTTTTGGTTATTGTTTTCTTCTTGAAGCAGATGTACAACATGTGCTTGGGGCAGAAATAGGGCCCATGATTTGAGGTTTTGCCCAATCATTTTGAACCGGGTAAAATGTTAAAGGATAGCTTCCCTGGGATCCCAGGATCAGGGCCCACAGATGATATAAGATAAAAATTACTTTCATCATTATAATTACTCCTAAATGGAGGAATTTGAGACAAAAGCACCTTCACAACAGTACCAAGAAATCAAAATGATGCCCACAGAAAGCTACCTGCTCCATGGTCAGCATATGTAACAGAAGTGTTCACAGTCTCTGGACTCCTGCCCTTCTCCTGACCAAATCTCTGAAGCACACAGACCACTTAAAATCAGAATTGTAGAACTGCTAGAACTCCTTAGAGATGTCTGGCACCATTCCCTTGGACTGCAGAATAAAACACAGTAGCTCGTTGTCACAAACTAATTTCAACATGAAGTGCCCCCTGGATGCACTAAGTTCTTTCTCTGCAAATGTTGACTAATGTAAGTCACAGTCATACCATATAAACACTACGATGGCTGGGGAGTCATCGTAGGTAAGGGAATATTTTAGCCATGTTTATAAGCATTGGCTCACTTTGTAGAAGAGGCTGAGATGAGTGTTTTTAAATACTATTTCAGACCTGTTTTACAGCACCCTCTGAACATACCAGAGCCTGAATCGACTAAAAAAGATAGTTGGTTTCAGTAACTTTAATACCAGAAAAATATTATACTGTCTCTATTCCTAAGGATCTTTGAGTATCTTACCCAGAGGTCCTCCACTAAGATAATGATCTTAATGATCACCATGGGCAGAGGTGAAAAGGCCCACTGAATTTGTTCCATTTGTCCACATGACAAGAAAATCCTGATACTTGATAGGTTTCCAGGTTGAGAAGACCAGAGATAAGAGGGAAATAGTACCCTGTATGGAACAACAAGGGATTTGGAGTCAATTTGGGGATCCCACTTAGGTTTCTGACACTAAAATCCTCTGTGACTCATATCATCTGAGTCCCTTTCTAACCGTCTGAAAATGTGCCTAAAAATATCTACACCCTAGTTGAGAAGTTTAAGAGGCAGAATGCTACAAAGAGCCAGTATGATGTCTCTCAGGAACAGGTGCTAAGGAACACATAATTGCTATTGGGTCTATTTCTTTTCTAGAAGAAAGAACACATGTTGAATCCATATTTCTAATAGATGACTCACCAGATGATTTTCAAACCTGAAGGAAGGCCAAGAAGTCGCTCTTGTGTCGTGTTTCACTCAGAAATCATGTTGTTGGACTGGTGAGGACAATACGATAGCAACGTCATCACTAAGAGTGGGGAGCTTCTAATTTCCATACGGCCATGTTCACCCCCTTAGCTCAGGGCCACCAGAAAGGACAGCTGAGGGCGACCACAGTCCAAGGCTGCCAGGTGTGGCTGGGGCAGGCAGAATTCTGACTTAAGGCTCAACTCCTGTCTAGGTTATTATAATGCTCTTCACAAAGAAAGTGCCATTGTGTGTGAGCCCTCATGTAGAAAAGGTTCAGAATTTCCATTGAGATTCCCTCTCTCACCTTTAGGATATGTAGCAAAGTTCCATTTAATTTTAAACATTGAAGGACTTCCTGGTTTTCTTTTCGCTATGACTGTGGCTCAATTCGCCTGTGGTCTAAGAATAGAATCTAGTTAATTTCAGGGTTTAACATTTGTAGCATTGATTCGTGGCCCCATCTATCATCTATTTGGGTAAAGAGTCTATGACCACTTGAAAATAATGTATTCTGCACTTATTATGGAATGTTCCCTATATGTCAATTAGGTCACATTTTTACCAATGTTTTGTCTGCTTTTTCTGTCAGATATTGAGAAAGGTATATTAAAATCTTCAAACAATGTTGCTCTATTCAACATGGCATCGGAGAATCTACCACTGTTAGAAGGCAAGGGAAACAAAAAGTATAAGAATTGAGGGGATAATTGTAACTATTCACAGATAATATGATTGTGTACATAGAAAATACAAACCAGTCTATAAATACCCTATTAGAATTAAAAATGCAATTTATAAATTTGAGATGGATTGTAGCTTCCCATTGGACAGTTTCTGAAAGAAAATGCAGAACCTGTCAATCTTGGGGTAGGACATATGGTGCACTAACCATTTAAAAGAATTCAGTGGGACTTCATAAAAATGTGATATTTCTCCTTATCTTATGACCATAAGAAAATGAAAAAGTGAACCACAGTCTGGGAAGTAAAGATTTGCAATATACACACTGACAAAGACTTGTCAATAAAGAATTCCTGCTCATCAACCATAAAAAGTCTATTTATAAACGAATACTTCACAAAAGATTGACTGATGTCCAATAAAACCCAGAAAGGGTACTCTACAGTATTATTTTCAGGAACAGAAAAAGCCTTTCCTAAAATGAAAACATACACACAAACCAGTATTCCCTAGATGGATGACGTCCTTATTTCTGAGGACAGCTTGAAGAACAGACTAGCATCAAAGTAAAGTGATGGAATTCCTGACACTCATAGGATGGACAATTGACCTCAACCTACAGTACAATTTCTAGGCATCATTCGGTCCTCTGAAGGCAGACAACTACCACACCCCTTCCTACACCACACAGGTTGCTTCCCAACCCCTACCATAAAAGAAGAACATGAGAAACAGATAGGACTAGTAGGAAATAGCAAAAATCACATGTGGGGATTATCCTGAAACACACTGATCACATAACTAGTGTAAGGAAGTGTAGGGAACTGACAAGGACAGAGACTCAAGAGGTACTTCTTTGGGAAATGCTGTCTGAAATCATCACACGTTGGTACCAGCTAATGAGGGCTCTGAGCATACCCTAGGGTTTGCTCACAAGGGTCTGCAACACCATCGCTGAGGACTGAAACTCTTCAAGACCTCAAAGCTTGCCTGATTGACTATTGGACTAAGAGATTCCCATGTTCTGAAAACAGATACCAACTCATTGAAAGGTTCACCTGGGCTCGCTCGGAGGCCCTACAAGAAGCTGAACCACTCACTGAAAATCAATTACACACACACACACACACACACACACACACACACACACACCTGTCATTTCAGCAATTACTTAAACATTCAAGGTTCTTCCTACCTTTTCTTTTTCACATTGATATTTATACTCACATGAAATGTCATCATTTCTAATGAACACTGATGTCAAAATAGAGATCCATTGACACAATATTCACAAAATGGAACTTCCCTGCTGTCATTTTCAATATAGCGTTTTTTAAAGTTCATACATATTTTAGGTTTTGGTAACTTATACAGGAGAAGATCAGCATTGAAAAACTCTAAATACTGACAATGAGTTTTAAGCCTAGAGAACAAAAATTGTCCAATTTCATAGATAATAAGGAACCAAAGGGACAGCATGGACGCTGTAGTCGAATAACTTTACACATATGCATCCTCTCTTATTCTACTACTGAGGGGCGTGTTTTATTACCAGTATGCATGCATCAATTGTCTTCCACGTGCACCTTCACAGGTATAATGAATTACTACAGTAGAATGAAATGTCTGGGAACTACTTAGCGGCATCTATAATGAACAATGAAATTTCGATCTTATATTTGGTGAACTTCCACTGTCTGTCCCTTTAGACAATGGACCCTAAACAGAAGGGGGAATGAACCACGAGAGACTATGGACTCTGGGAAACAAACTGAGGGCTTCAGAGGGGAGAGGGGTGGGGGATTGGGATGGGCCAGTGATGGGTATTAAGGAAGGTACATATTGCATGGAGCACTGGGTGTTATATGCAAATAATGAATCACGGAACACTACATCAAAAACTAAGGAAATACTGTATAGTGACTAACATATCATAATAAAAAATTATTATTAGAAAAAAATTAAAGGTAAAAAAAAACCAATACAGCTTCTCTGTTTCAAGAACAATCACAATTGAGAAAAAAACTAACTTCCAATCCCTAAAGCAAAACACAGACCAAGTTCCATTTCACTCCCCTTTATTCACATTCTCTGTGGGTTCTAAGCTATTTCCCTAACTCCTTTCCTGCTGAACAGGGAACCCGGGCTCGATCCCAGAACCCTGAGAACATAACCTGAGCCAAAGGCACATGCTTAACTGGCTGAGCCAGCCAGGAGCCCCAGCCATGTTTTTCTTAAGCAAAAGGACAATTTCTCACAATGCCTTCACATGACTTCACATGGTACCAGACACCTGCATTTGCCTCTAGGAGGTTGCAGATGAAGGCGATTGCAAACTCTCACAGTGGTTTATCAAATACAATGACCTGCCTGGTGACAGTGAAACTCTTATGAGCCCACGAGAGGGTGCTGTGACACTCAGCTGTGGCTGGGCTGGCACAGAGAACCAAATCCATTTCCCTGCCTGATGTCTGTGAGGAACAGATGCCCCCACTGTGAATGAGACCCTGCCACTGAGCTGTCCAGAGATGACCATCCTCACAGAGGATGAGGATAAAGGACAATGCCTGAGGAGACCTCATCTGTCTCTTTTATCTTTTCATATTTTTGACAGTGGACAAATCACTGCCTAGGAGTCCCCAACTACCTTAGTCTCATCTGTGAATGGCCAAGAGGTTTTACAAAACACTTAAGATTTTGACCTCACAAATGCCCACAACCACTTACCATAGGGATTGAACATTAAGCAAAGATACTGTTCCTTGGAAGAGAGGTCCTGCCCACTGTTGTTTCTCACTTCTATGCACATCTTCCTTACCTCGTGGTAATATAACCACCTTGATTCCTGCTTCCGTCTTCAGGAAGGCTGATGTGACTTGAAGGGCATTACCCTGACATCGTTCTTTCTTAGCAATAAGATGTGGACATTTCCCTAGTCCTACACATCCAAAGTTGAATGGGAGTCAGGATTGAGGAGACTGATGAGAGTTGAAGGTGTTTTCCTGTACACGGTGGTTTATTACCAATAAGGATGGGTCAGAGTCCTCGAAATTCCAGAACCTTTTCATTAATGCTTCCTACTCGTGAAAGAAGATGTACATTGGTCTTTCCCTGTATAGTGTGGTGACTCAGAGAAAAGTGCTTAGCCCTTTCGTCAGACTTCCACGACCACTTTGGGGCTGGCTTCCATATTCAGAAAGGATGATGTTAGGGCTAAGAGGGTTCCTGTACACTGTTATTTCTTACAGATAAGTGTATGACATTTTTGTTACATTGCCTGAAACACTTATAGCCGGGCTTGCCGGTCTCCTGGGGACGAACCCTAACCCTAGCTCGGCCCCCGAGGGGCCCCTCCCAAGGGGCCTTGTGCCACAACGCCGGGGATTGGGGCCCCCGAGCCCAGCACCGGAGTCAGCCTGCTGCCCCGCGGCAACCCGGGCTGCTAGGGGCACCGCCAGTCTTTCAGGGCAAGAGAACGGGCAGGGCCCTCCAAGCCCCCGGCGACCTTCGAAGGCCCCTGTGCCAAAATGCTTGGGCCCACACTCCCTCTCGCCAGCGCCCTCACCTCGGCCTGCCCCTCCGCCTGCTGCAGAGCTGGTGGAACGGGCCTCCTAGACTCCTGGGGGCTAGCACTTACCCTAGGTCACCCCCGAGGGGCCCCTCCCAAGGATCCTGGCACCGCAATGCCGTGGATTTGGGACCCCCGAGCCCCAGTGCTGTACTCACTCTGCCACCCCATAGGCACCGAGGGCAATAGGGTCGTTGCCATTCAGGAAGGGAGAATGGGCAGGGCCCTCCGATCACCCTGCGACATTCGAAGGCCCCCCACGCAAAAACTCTGGCTCCCACACTCCTGCCCGCCAGCGCCCTAACCTCGGCCCACCCCTCCACTCGCTGCAGAGCTGGCGGATCAGGCCTGCTGGCTTCCTGGGGGCTAACCCTATCCCTAGGTCGCCCCCAAGGGGCCCCTCCCATGTGGTCTGGCGCCGCATGCCAGGGATTGGGAACCCCCAAGTCCCAGCGCCGGAAGCTCCCTGCCACCCCACCGCCACATGGGGAACTAGGGGCGTCGCCAGTCCTTGAGGGCGACAGAACGGGCAGCACCCTCCGAGCCACCTGGGACCTTCGAAGGCACCCCGAGCCAAAGCCAAAATGCTCTGGCCCACACTCCCACTCACCAGCTACCTCACCTCGACCCACACCTCCATTCACCGCACATGGTGGAACGAGCCTGCCAGCCTCCTGCGGGCTAACCCTAACCCTAGGTCGGCCCCCGAGGGGCCCGCCCAAGGGGCCTGGCGCCGCAACGCTGGGTATTAGGGACCCCTGAGCCCCAGCGCCGGACTCACCCTGCCGCCCCGCTGCCACCCGGGCCGCTAGGGGTGCCGCTGGTCATTCAGGGCGGGAGAATGGGCAGGGCCCTCTGAGTCCATGGCGACACTCAACGGCCCCCCCATCCAAAACGCTTGAGCCCATGCTCCTGCTCCTCAGTGCCCTCACCTTGGCCCGCCCCTCCACTCGCTGCAGAGCCGGTGGATGAGGCCTGCCCTCCTCCTGGAGGCTACCCATAACCCTAGGTTGGCCCCTGAGGGGCCCCTCTGAAGGGGCCTGACACCACAATGCCTGAGATTGGGGACACCCGAGCCCCAGCGCCGGACTCACCGTGTCGCCCCGCCACCACCCAGGCCACTAGGAGCACTGTCGGTCATTTAGGGAGGGAGAACGGGCAGATCCCTCCAAGCCCCTGGCAACATTCGAAGGCCCCCCGTGCCAAAACGCTTGGGCCCACACTCCCGCTCGACAGCGCCCTCACCTAGGCCTGCCCCTCTGCTCGACACACAGCCGGCAGATCGGGTCTGCCAGCCTCCTGGGGGCTAACAGTAATGCTTGGTCAGCCCCCTAGAGCCCTTCCGAAGGGGCCTGGCACCCCAACGCCGAGGACTGGGGACCCCGAGCCCCAGCGCTAGACTCACCCTACTGCCCCTCCTCTAACCGGGCCGCCAGGGTAGTCGCCTGTCATTCAGGGCGGAAGAACGTGAACGGCCCTCTGAGCACCTGGCGACCTTCGAAGGACCCCCCCTCGAAAACTCCTGGGCCCATGCTCCTGCTCGCCAGCGGCCTCACCTCCGCCCGACCCTCCGCTCGCCACACAGCTGGCGAATCGGGCCTGAGGGCCTCCTGGGGGCTAACCCTAACACTAGGTCGCACCCGAGGGGCCCCTCCCAAGGGGCCTGGCGCTGCAACACCGGGGATTGGGGACCCCTGAGCCCTAGCACCGGACTCACACTGCTGCCCCTCTGCAACCCGGGCCGCTAGGTGCGCCGTCGGGCATTCAGGGCGGAAGAACGTGCAGGGCCCTCCGAGCCCCCGGCGACCTTTGAAGGCCCCAGCACCAAAACGCTTGGGTCCACGCTCCTGCTCGGCAGCGCCCTCATCTCAGCCCACCCCTCCGCTCCTTGCAGAGCGGGTGGATCCGGACTTCCGGCCTCCTCGGTGCAAACTCTAACCCTAGGTCGGCCACCGAGGGGCCCATCCCAAGTCGCCTATCGCCGCAACACCTGGGATTGGGGACCCCAAAGCCCCAGCGCCAGACTCTACCCTGCTGCCCTGCCGCAACCCGGGCCACTAGGCGTGCTGCCGGTCTTTCAGGGTGGGAGAACGGGCAGGGCCCTCCGAGCCCCCAGCGACCTTCAAAGGCCGCCTGCGCCAGAACGCTTGGGCCCACGCTCCCGCTCCCCAGCGCCCTCACCTTGGCCCGCCCCTCTGGTCGCTGCACAGCCGGCACATCAGGCCTGCCCGCCTCCTGGGGGCTAACACTACCCCTAGGGTGGCCTATGAGGGGCCCTTTCGAAGGGGCCTGGTGCCTCAGTGCCAGGGATTGGTGACCCCCGAGCCCAAGCCAGGACTCACTTTGCCGTCCCGCTGCAAACCAGGCCACTAGGCGTGCTGCCGGTCTTTCAGGGTGGGAGAACGGGCAGGGCCCTCCGAGTCCCAGTGAACTTCTAAGCCCCCATGCGCCAAAATGCTTGGGCCCATGCTCCTGCTCACCAGCGCCCTGACCTCGGCCCGCCCCTCTGCTCACGCATAGCCAGCGGATCGGGCCTGCCAGCCTCCTGGGGGCTAACCCTAACCCTAGGTTGGCCCCCGAGCGGAACCTCACAAGGGGCCTGGCACAGCAACGCCAGGGATTGGGGACCCCCGAGCCCCAGCGCTATACTCACTGTGCCGCCCTGCCACCACCCGGGCCGCTAAGGGCGCCTCTGGCCATTCAGGGCGGGAGAACCGGCAGGGCCCTCCAATCCCCCGGCGACCTTCCAAGGCCCCCCCGTGCCAAAATGCTTGGGCCCACGCTCCAGCTCGCTGGCGTCTTCACCTCGGCCTGGCCTTCTGCTACCGCACAGCTGGCGGATCATGCCTGCCGGACTCCTGGGTGCTAACACTAACCCTAGGACGGCCCTAGAGGGGCCCCTCCCAAGGGGCCTTGCGCTGCAACGCACAGCATTGGGGACACCTAAACCGCATTGCCAGACTCACACTGACACCCCGCCACCACACGGGTCGCTAGGGGCGCCTCCGGTCATTCAGGGCGGGAGAACGGGCAGGGCCCTCCAAGCCTCTAGTGACATAAAAGGCCCCTCACGCCAAAACACTGCATTGTATTCCCTCGCTTGCCAGCGCCCTCACCTCGGCCCACACCTCCGCTCGCCGCACAGCCGGCGCATCAGTCCTGCTGGCCTACTGGGGTCTAACACTAACCCTAAACCCTAACCCATAACCTTAAACCCTGAACCTTAAACCCTAATCCTAACCGTAACTCTAACCCCTAACCCTTACCCTAACCCTAACCCTACCCTAAACCTAACCCTAAACCTTAATCCTTAATCCTTAAACCTTAAACCCTAACATTAACACTAAACCCTAAACCCTAAGCCCTAACCCTAATCCCGAAACCCTAAACATGAAACCCTAACCCTAACCACTAACCCCAAACCCCAAACACTAACCCTAAACCCTAACCTTACCCCAACCCCTACCATACCCCTAACACTACCCCTCACCCTACCCCTTCAGCTAACCCTACCCCTAACCCGTAACCTAACCCTAAACCTAACCCTAACCTATACCCTCACCCTAACCCTAACCCTAACCCTAACCTGTACCCTAACCCTAACCCTAAACTGTACCCTAACTCTAACCGTAACCGTAACACGTACTCTAACCCATACCTTAACCCGTACCCTAACTTTAACCCTAAACTGTACCCTAACCCATAACTTAAACCGTACCCTAACCTTAACCGTAACCCTAACAAGTACCTTAACCTGTACCCTAACCTTAACCCTAAACCCTAAACCCGGACTCTAACCCATACCCTAACTCGTACCATAAACCGTACCCTAACCCTACCCGTACCCTAACCCTAACCTGTACCCTAACCGTAACCCTAAACCCTAAACTGTAACCCGTACCTTAACCCTAACCAGTACCCTTACCTTAACCTTAACCCATACCCTAACCCGTACCCAAACCCATACCCTAACCCGTGCCCTATCCCTAACCCGGACCCTAACCCATACCTAACCCTAACCTGTACCCTAGCCCGAACCCTAACCCATACACTAACTATAAACCATACCCTATCCCTATCCCTAACCCGTTCCCTAACGCGTACCCTAACCCCAACCCTAAACCGTAACCTAACCTGCACCATAACCCTAAACTATACCCTAACCCTAACCCGTACCGTAACCCTAACCCGTACCCTAAACCATACCCAAATCCGTTTGTCAACACTTACCCTAAATCGTACACTAACCCGTACCCTAAACTGTACCCTAATGCGTACCCTAACCCGTACCCTAACCCTAACCTGTACCCTAAACCTAACCCGTACTCCAACCCTAACCCTAACCCTAAACCCAAACCCTAAACCCTAACCCATACCCTAAACCCTAATCTGTACCCTAACCCATAACCTCTAACCTGTAACCCCTAAACTCAACCCTAACCCGTACCCTCTCCTTACCCTAACCCTAACCCCTACCCTCACCCGTACTCTAACCGTAACCCATACCCTAACCTTAATCCATACCCTGATCCATACCCTAACCCCGGGGATTGGGTACACCTGAGCCCCACCACGGGACTCAGCCTGCCACCCCTCAGGAAACCATGCCCCTTGGGGCGCCACAGAGCATCCCGTGCAAGAGAACTGGTAGGGCCCCCCTGAGACCCAAGCGATCCTCGGTGGCCCCCTACACCCCAACCCTGAGGCCCACGCTCATCCCGCCGCACACGCCTTCCCTTCAGCTTGCCACCGAGCTCGTCGCAGAGCTGGCAGATCAGGCCTGTCGGGTTCCTGGGGCCTAGACCTGTCCTTATGTCGGCTGGGGGGGCCCCTCCCCTGGGGCCCGGTGCCACAGCCCCAGGGACTGGGGACACCTGAGCCCCACTGCAGGATAAAGCCTGCCAGCTCACAGGAAACAGTGCCCCTTGGGAGGCTGTAGAGCATTCAGGGCGGGAGAACCAGGAGGGCTCCCAGAGCCCCAGGCGAACTTCGGCGATTCCTAAACCCAACCTTGAAGCCCATGCTCACCCCACCCCGCACCCTCACCTCAGACCGCGGCGGAGCTCGCCACATAGCGGGCGGATCTGGCCTGCGGGGTTCCTGGGCCCCAACCCTAACCCTAGTTCATTTGTGGAGGGGCCCCTCCCCAGGAGCCTGAAGTCGCAGCCGCGGGGATTCGGGACACCTGAGCCCCACAGCAGGAATCAGTCTGCCACCACGCAGGAAACCGTGCACCTTGGGAGGCCATAGAGCATTCAGGGTGGTAGAACCAGGAGGGCCCTCCTGAGCCACCAGCGAACGTTGGCGGCCTCCCGCACCCCAACCCTGAGGCCCACGCTCACCCTCCCCACACCCTCACCTCAGCCCGGGTAACTAGCCATACAGCCAGCAGATCAGGCCTGCGGGGTTCCTGGGGCCTAACCCTAGCCCTAGCTCGGCCGTGGGTGTGGGGGCCTCCCCAGGAGGCTTACACTGCAGCCCTGGGGAATTGGGATACCTGTGCCCCACCGCAGGACTCAGCTTGCCACCCGACAGGAAACCGTGCCCCTGGGGGCTCTACGGAGCCTACAGGGCACGAGAATTTGGGGAGGCCCCCAGAGCCCGTCCCCACTTTTGGCAGTCCCCCGTGCCCCAACCCTGAGGCCCATGCTCACCCTCCCCCATGGCCTCCTCTCAGCCCTCCACAGAGCTCGCCGCACAGCCTGCAGTATGTCCCTGCCGGGCTCCTGGACCCTAACCCTTACCCTAGGTTGGCCACAGAGGGGTCCCTCCCCAGGGTCCTGGCACCCCACTCTGGGGGATTGGGGACACCCAAGCCCCACCGTAGGACTCAGCCTGCAGCCCACAGTTAACTGCACCATTTTGGGGAACAGAGCATTCAGGGCAAGAATTGGGGCAACCCCTGAGAGCCCCTTCTGGTGAACCCCGACCTTTGTGGGCCCTTCCGGATGAAACCCCAAGGCTCACACTCACCCGCCCTTGTGCCCTCATCTCACTCGGCCTGGGAGCTCTCTGAGCACTGGGCAGTTCAGACCTGCTGTCCTTGAGGCCTAACCTAACCCTGGGTCTTCTGCTGACGGTCCCTCCCCGTTTGCCTGCCTCCAAGGCACCAGGCATTGGGCTCACCTCTGCACGACTAGAGGACTCAGCCTGCCCCACAGCAGGAAACTGTCCATTTGGGGCTGCAGCAAGGATTCATAGGAAAATCGGAGGGCCCCCCTCAGCCCATCCCAGGCAATCCCCACTTTCAGAGATCTCCCCGGATCCAATTAGTAGCTTCACACTGACCTTTAAACTTGCTCTCCACGGAGATCTTTTGAAATTCTCCACACTTCCAACCGATGGCATCATCCAGCTTCAGAGACTTACCCAGCTTTAGGTCTTGAGATGGATTAAAATGAGAAGTCACTTCACTAATGATGAGGTAGCGGTGACCAAAAGATACATGCATAAATGCTTCATATCACTTGGCTTCAGGGAAATGCAAATCTAAACCCCTATAGATGCCATATCACACGAGGCCGAATATCTAAAAATAAGAAGAAATGAAACTACACATCTTGGAGAGGATGTGGAGAAACGGGAACCCTCTTACACCCCTGTGCGAATGCAGTCCGGTACAGCCACTCTTGAAAATGGTACGGAGTTTCCTCAAGAAGTTATAAATAAAGCTACCCTATGTCCCAGCAATTGCCCTACTGGGTATCGACCCCAAAGAGACAGAGGTAGTGAAGATGGGACACATGCACCCCAGTATTCATAGCAGCAATATCCATCATAGACAAACTGTGGAAGGAGTGCAGATGATCATGGACAGATGAATGGATAAAGAAGATGTGGATCATATATATAATAGAATATTACTCAGATATCAGAAAGGATGAGTACTTACCATCACACCGACCTGGGTGGAGCTGGAGGGTATTATGCTGAGTGGAATAAGTCAATGAAAGAAAGGCAATGATCATATGCTTTCACTCCTATGTGGAATATCAGAAACAAGGAAGATGACCATAGGGGAAGGAAGGGAAAATAGAATGGGAAGTCATCAGAGAGGGAGAAAACCCATGATGGACTCTTAACTATCGCAAGAAACTGATGATTGCTGGAAGAGAAGTTGGGAGGGGTAACTGGGTGAGTAGCATTAAGGAGGTCACACGATACAATGAGCACTGGGTGTTACACACGACTGAAAATTTATTGAAGACTACATCTGAAACTAATGATGTACTGTAAGTTGGCTAATTGAATTTAAATTAAAGAACAAAAGACCTCGAATAAACAATCCTAAACATTTGTATGGAACCACTAAAGATTCAAAACAGCCAGTGCAATGTGGAAAAGAAAAACAAAGCTGGAGGACTCACTATTTCAGATTTCAGGTTATACTACAAAGCTGCAGTCATCCTAACAAGACAGTACGGCACAAAACTGGACAGAGCGACCAAAGGAACAGGACACAAGTTCAGACAGAAACCCACAATTATGTGGTCCATGAATCTTCCACAAAGCAAGCAACGATATCAAAAGGGAAATGGACAGTCACTACAACAAATGGTGTTGGGAAAACTAGACAGCTACGCACAAAAGGATAAAATTAGACTGCTTTCTTACACAATACAGACAAACACAAAACAGTTTCAAGACCTCAATATAAGACCTGAATCCATAAAAATCCTACAGGAGGGAAGACACTAACTTCTTGACATGGACCATACCAACGTTTTTCTAGACTGTGTCCTGAGGCAAAGGAAATGAAAGCAAAAATAAACTATTGGGAATACAGCAAAATAAATAGTTTCCACATGGCAGAAGAACAATGAAAACGTAAAAATCATAAGACAACCTACTCAAAGGGAGAAGATATTTGCAAACATCATATGCAATAAAGGGATAGTGTCCAAAACATATACAACTGATACTACTCGACCCCCAAGAAACAAATCCAGTTAAAAAATAGGCAGAAGACATGGACAGACATTTCTCCAAAGAAGAAATACAAATGGCCAACAGTCCCGTGAAAAGATGTTCACCATCACCCATCATCAGGAAAATGTAATTCCAAAGGACAATGAGGTAATACCTCAAACCTGTCAGAATGGCTAACATCAAAAGCACAACAAAGAGCAGGTGTTGGGAGGATGTGGATAAAGGGGAATCCTCGCAAACTGTGGGTGGGAATGCAAACTGTGATGGCCACCGTGGAAAACAGTATGATGGTTCCTCAAAAAATTAAAAATAGAACTACCCTATGATCCAACAATCACACTACACATATTTACCCAAAGAATAGGAAAACAGTAACTTAAAAGGATACGTGCACCCCTATGTGTCTTGCACCATTATTTACAATATCACAATATGGAAGCAACCCAAGTGTCTGTAGAAAAATTTACAAATGAGATGATAGATGTGTGTATTCACACACACACACACACACACACACACACAGAGACACACACACATACACACACAATGGAGTATTACTCGGCTTGAAAAAGAATGAAACCTTGCCATTTGCAGCCACATGGATGGAGCTAGAGAGTGTTATCCTAACTAAAGTCAGTCAGTCAGAGAAAGACAAATCCCATACGATGTCACTCTAATAGGGAATTTAAGAAACAAACAAAAATAAATAACTAAAAGAGAAAAAGGAGACACACCAAAATACAAACTCTTAACAACAGAGAACAAACGGATGGTTACCAGAGAGGAGGTGAATAGAGGGATGAGTGAAATAGATGAAGGGGATTAAGAGGACGCTTTTCTTGACGACCACTGAGTAATATATGGAATTACTGAATCACTATTGGACACCTGAAACGAATGTAACACTGTATGTTAGCTCTACTGGAATTAAAATAAATTTTAACAAAAGATTTTTCTTTCAGGAACCTCTTTGAAAAAGCTTTCCCTGTGCACTGTGCATAAGCTGTACTTCGGAGGATTCACTCTACAATAATTATTCACTCTATGCCTTGAATTCAGATTTCACTGAGTTCTTACCATGGATCCCAGCCCACGGGAGCCATGGTCCTTTTCTGTCCAGGCTCAGCACCTATGCATTCAAGATTGGAAGTAGAGACACATGTCACTTCACAGTCCAGAAAGCTATTATTGTTTCTGTTTCAGTGTGAGAGAGTCACAGACTTTGGGACAGGTTTCAGAGCAGGTTTATTATGGATCCTGGATCTCTACTTCAATGTTCATTGCCTGGATCCATTTGGCTAATAGGTTCCCTGTGGATGGGCTTGCTTCCAAGCACATACATGGAAGATGCAAAGGTGGGTGGGCTTGGTGCGGGACAGGAAGAAGACCTAAAACAGAGAGGGTCCGACCCCTCCTCTGATCCACGAACTGCTACAGGAGAGGGTACAGGAGATAGAATCCATGGGAAACTCCAAGGTCACCAGCTGAACACAGGAAGCACAGGTCAAGGGATCTGGAGATGTAGGGGTTGAAGGCTGCTCTGAGCTACTTCTGGGAGGAAGGGAGGGAAGGAATGAGAAGGAGACACTGCCTGTCCCTGGCCCATGCCAGCTGCCCACCGCTCCAACACGCATCCGTCTATGAGCTGACACAGCTTGGGCTCAGGATGGGCTGGTTCAGGTCCCTCAATCCTCAGTGGGACAGCTGGCCCCAGGGCTCAGAGACATGCTGAGGGAGATGAGAGGGAAAGCTGCCCTGCCCAGGTCATCCCCTCATTGAGCAGACAGCCCTTCAGAACTGCTAAAAAAAAAAAAAAAACCCACTAACGGGGTTGAAAGACATGCCATGGATGAACTAAGGCATAGATTTATGTAAAATAACATTCATTTTTAAGTTCAGAGCTGTCATCTCAGGAAGTGGGGAGAGCTTCCCTGAACAAGACTGAGGGGTGGGCAGGCCATGCTGAAAAGGGAGACATGGCTCTCCTGATGGGGATCTGCAGCCCCCTTTTAGGGAAGGGCATCATCCTCGCATCACACGAGATCCATGGAAGTGTTCCATCAGGGCCAGATGTTTGTCTCAAGAAGGCTACCCTGGCATCGGACTGCACAGGGCACCGGGGACGAGGGACAGATAGAGGACGGACAATACCCCGGAGGCCATGGGGCAAGAGCAGAGGCACATGACCTTGAAGATGATGATGAAATGCAGGAGGTGGCAGCATGGATCTGGCCCGAAAGTACCATGGGAGCAGTGCCCACAGCTACACTGACTGGATGCCTTCTGTGCTCGGTGTGGTTGACTTCAGTGTGCTCCAGACTAGTCCTGAACACAAGTCTAGGAAGTGTGCACTACCCCCGGCCTCCTCTCCCCTTGCAGCTGCTAGGAATCATGGTCACAGACCCTGGTCAGCTTTCGTGGAAACCAAGCAGTGGCTCCCCTGCACCCTGCACCTCTGGTGGTGGTCCAGTGCAACCCTCGTGCCTGGCCAGACACTGATGTCTACCTGTCTCCACACAAATCCACAGAGAGGAGGGTGTCCCTGAATTCCACAGCACATGATGAGACAGATCCACAGAACCCAACACCCAGTGGGTCACTCGGGACCTCACCTATGGTCATGGAGCTCACCATACCTTATTTCTGTCACTTCCCACAGAAAGCCTGTTTCTGATCACCCACAATACCATACATCCTTGTTGCTGACCTGGGGTCATGCCATGAACCCACATGGCACCTTTCTTTAAGTGAAGGCTATGCCTACACCTCCTAGAAAATATTTCTAATGAAGTACAAGTCCATCAGGACTATGGTGTGAACATTGGCATACAGCCTGCATGGTACTAGTCAGTAATTCTAACAAGGGTTAACCCCACCCCCGTCTCACAAAACCTTCCTCCGTCCCACGGAACTCATGGTCTGCCCGCAGAAAACCCTCCAGGAAACAAACCTTTCATCTGAATGCTCTCTTCACCTTCTGCTTCAAATCTTGTCCAACCACAATGATATGAAAATAGAAATCAGTCTCAAGAAAAAAATGAGACAGTCAAAAATAGGTGGAGATTTTTGGGGCCTGGGTGGCTCAGTCGTTAAGGATCTGCTTTCAGCTCAGGTCGTGATCCCAGGATCCTTGCTCAGTGGGAAGCCCGCTTCTCCCTCTCCCACCCCCGTGCTTGCGTTCCCTCTCTCGCTGTCAGATACGTAAAGAATCTTAAATAAATATGTGGAGATTTAACAACATGCTACAGAACAACCAACAGTCAAAGAAGAAATCAAAAAATTTTAGAAGTACCTTGACACTGATGAAAAAGACAACCTACAAAACTTATGGGATGCAGCAAAAGTAGCTTTATGGGGGACATTCATAGAAACTCAAGTCTTCATCAATCCATATGATGCTCTCCAAAAAACAACCTGATTTATTTGGTAAAGAAGTAGAAAATAAAACAACAAACAAAGCCCCAAATTAGTAGAAATAAGGAAATAACAAAAAGGATGCATAAATAAATCCAACGGAGACTAAAAAGACAAAAAAAAAAAACAATGAAAATGAGAGCTGCCTTTTTTGGAAAGAGAAACAAAACTGACACTTAGGTAGACTCACCAAGAAAGACAGAGGGCTCGAATACAATCAGGAAAGAAATATAATGGATTCCTGTCTCATATCAAAATCAAAAGAACTCTTGAACCTTGGACACAACAACTTCTTGCAAGCCACGTCTCTAAAGGCAAAGGAAATAAAAGCAAAAATGAAGTATTGGAACTTCATCAGGATAAAAAGATTCTGCTCGGCAAAGCAAATGATCAACAAAACAAAAAGGCAACCTATGAAATCGAAGAAGATATCTGCAAATGATATTACAGATAAAGGGCTGGTATCCAAGATCTATAAAGAACTCCTCAAACTCAACACCCAAAAAATGGGCAGAAGACACAAAGAGATACAAATGGCCAACAGACATATGAAAAAATGCTCCACATCACTTGCCATCAGGCAAATACAAATCAAAACGACAATGAGATACCACCTTACACCAGTTAGAATGGTTAAATTTAACAAGGCAGGGGGCACCTGGGTGGCACCGTGGTTAAGCGTCTGCCTTCGACTCAGGGCGTGATCCTGGCATTATGGGATTGAGCCCCACATCAGGCTCCTCCGTTATGAGCCTGCTTCTACCTCTCCCACTCCCCTGCTTGTGTTCCTTCTCTTGCTGGCTGTCTCTATCTCTGTCGAATAAATAAATAAATTCTTTAAAAGAAAAAAGGAGGGCACGTGTCATAATGAGCACTAGGTGTTATATGCAAACAATGAATCATGGAACACTACATCAAAAACAAATGAAGTACTGTAGGGTGAATAACAATTTTTAAAAAAGAGAAAGATATGAAATCCATAAGGAAACTGTCACAATTTGCAAATGACAGGAAATCCGGAAAGATTCCTCAAAAAAAAAAAAAAAAACCTGTTAGAATAAACAAATTCAAGAAAGCTGCAGGATATAAAGTCAATATACAAAGATCTGTTGTCTTTATTTATTTCAGATTTTATTTATTTATTTGACAGGAAGAGAAAAAGCACGAGCAGGGGGAGTGTCAGAAAGAGGGAGAAGCAGACCCTCACTAAGCGGGGAGCACAACACGGGGCTCAATCCCAGAACTCTGGGATCATGACCTGAGCTGAAGGCAGACGCTTCACATATGGAGCCACCCAGATGACCCAACTTCTTGCATTTCTGTATACTGATGACACACTTTCGCCAAGAGAAATTAAAAAAACAATGCCATTTACAATTGCATCAAAAAATCTAGAAATAAAAGTAACCAAGAATGAGAAAGACATAGTACACTCAACACATGGCAGAAAAGAAATGAAAAATATGTGTGTCCAGGGGGCAGAATGTATGGGTCAAAGATTTGGAAGGCAACACAAACAAATGGTAGCATACGTCATGCTCCTTAACTGGAAGAGTTAATTATGTGAACATGTCCATCGTACCCAAAGAAATCGACAGATGTGATGAAATGCCTGTCTGAATTCCAGTGGCATTACTCGAGGAAATAGAAAACAGTCCTCAAACTTGTATGGAATCACAAAAGACCCCAAATACCCAAAGCAACGTGAAGAAAGAAAGGTGCAGTCAACACACACCTGGATTTCAAGCTACATTACAAAGCTGTTGTCATCAAAACAGGATGGTACTGGCATAAACACAGACACCAGGTCAGTGGAACAGTAGAGAAAGCTCAGAAACTTACCCACACGTAGATGATCCTAACTTACGACACAGCAGCAGAAGATATGACATGAGGGAAGGACTGTGTCTTCAGTGAGCGGTAACAGGCAAACTGGACACTAAATGCAGAAGAATATAACTGGGTCACTTTCTTACACCACACACAAAATTTTTAATGATGAATGATTTGAACATAAGACCTGAATCCATAAACTTCCAAGAAGACACAGGTACTAAGTCTCTCGACATTGGTTTTGGCAAAGAGTCTTCAGATCGGACACCAAATGCAAAGGCAACAAAAGCACAAATAAACAAGTGGAACAATATCAAACTGAAATCTTCCACACAGCAAAAGAAACCATCAAAAGCTTAAAAGGCCACTGACCCAATAAGAAAAAATTATCTGTGAATCATATGTGTGAGAAGAGGCTAATATCCAAAATACACACAACACTCATACAAATCAAAACAAAAAAACTATTAAAAAAAATGGGAGGAATATGTGAATAGATACTTTCCAAAGATGGCACACAGGTGCCAACAGACAGAAGGAGTTGTTCGACATCACTAATCATCGTCAGGGAAACATCAGTCAAACCCACAATCGGCTATCCTCTCTCAACTGTTGGAACAGCAATTGTGCCAGAGACAGACACCAGGTGGGGTCAAGGGTGTGCAGACGAGGAGACACTGTGCACTGTTGGTGGGAATGGAAATTGGTGCAGCCACTGTGACAAATGGTATGGAGGTTCCTGAAAAATTTAATGCAACTACCCCATGACCCAGTAGTGGCTCTACTGAGAATTGATTTGAAGAACACAAAAATGCTGCCTCAAAAAGACAGATGCACTCCCACGTTCACTGCAGCATTATTCACAAGAACCAGACATGGAAACACAGACCTTGGGGGCCTTACGCCAAGTAACTCAGACACAGAAAGACCAATACCAGATGCTCTCATGTACATTCCACGTGGAATAAATAAATACTGAACGCATAGATAATGAGAGCAGATTGGTAGGTGCCAGATTCGGGGATGGGGTGGTAGAAACGGGTGAAGGCGGTCAAAGTCTCAATGTTTGAGTGAGAAAATCCGACAGTCATGAAATGTTCTGTCCAGCATGGAGACTAAACTAACCACGCAGCATGGGGTATAGGTTTCCCTGCTCTTTGAAAGTACAGGGCTTCTGAGAAACCATGCACACCAGAAATGGTGTCAAGAAGGAATGACCATTAATTTACACGAACAATTAGACAGTGTGCTCAGACTCCAAAATTCCTTCTCTTTGGCTTTTCTTAGGCCTCAGCACACAAGTTTCCAATGGAGGCCCAGCATAAATGAAGATAAAGCACAGCAGAGGCTCACAGACACAATTCAAAGTGCTGGTGGCTGGATGCGGAGAGCGGTTCCCAGAGGAAGGAGCTGGTTGGGGTGCACGCTGCCTCTGTTGTGCTTCTTCCCAAAACAGATGCTGAACGCGATTCTCACTGTTCACCTTTTTTCATAAGAGGGAAATCCTCTTCAGGTCTCTTCCTCTTACTGAACCTGGGTAATAATGTAGTTCTTTCAAGAAAGCCCAGTGTCTTTGTGAACGTTTAAAAAGTGGGGGATACTTGTACTTCAGCATTGCTGAGGGAGTAGATGTGAAAGGTCCTCCCAGATACAACCCTCAGCAGATCCACCGGAAAGGCACCTTCCTCAGCATGCAGAACACGGACTACCTCCTACCCCCCGAGAAACCCTCTCCTTCCCCTTCATCAGGACAACACACAACAGCTGGGAGTTACCCCAATTCCTCTGTTCTCCTGCTCCTAATAGCTAACCCATCAGCAAATCCTGTGAGCTCCATCTTCAAAATGGACCCAGAATAGGTCTAACCACTCCATCCAAGGCCACCTGTCTGGTCCATAGTGTCTGAGTTCCTGGAAAAGCTTCGTCATTGACCTGCCTTGCCATCTTCAACCCTCTGTCATCTGTTCTCAACACTGTAGCCAGGATGGCCCAGTGAAACAGCGTCTCATGGGGTTATAGCCCTGGAATAGTTTTCTGTCACCCTCTGTCACCTCTCTGAGCTCATGTCCTAAGCTGTCTCCTGTGGCCACAGGGCCTTCTTGCTGCTCCTGGACATACCTGGAATTCTCCTGCCCCAGAGCCTTTGCACATGCTTTCCCTTCTGTTCAGAATGCTCTTGATGTGTTCTCACTCACCTTCGGAGAAGTCTGAATTGGAGTGACAGGGACAGAAGATGAGGCTGTGTGTGTTGGGTGAAGCTGGTGGCTCAGAAGAAGGTTCTCTGCCAGCTCTCCGCCTGTGCCTCACTTGTCCTCAGCCAGGAACTTGCACACAGCCCTCACCTGTCACAACTCTCACCCAGGAGACCCACAGCCACCCCTGGAGCCCACCCTGAACACACCCTGCTGCAGAATGCATTCAGCTCTCCTCTGGGACCCCTGTCAGCTTTACCCAGACCTGGAACTCCCCCCTGTCTCCTGCAAAGCTCCCGATTCCCCCGCTGCTTCCAAAATCACACTGGTTCAAGTTTTTCATGAGAGAGCTATAACGCTAACTAATGAAAGGTTCACACCTACTTTCCCCTTCTGTTTCTTTTCTCTCCACCTTCCTTCCTACCTGTGCAAACTGTAACATATCAGTGGAACACGAACATGCTCTGAGATCTGAATCTTTCATTGCAGCTTTCTGAGGACTCCTTATGTGATAAGACTCTATTGTATCCTACAACAGGGTGTTTTACATCTATCCTCTATAGAATAGTACAGCCCAAATCACTACAATTTTACCTCACTCTTCATGAAGCAGAACACTTTTTCCTTTCTTCTTTTACTTAAATTCCAGTTAGTTCACATGCCATGGAATATTTGCTTCAGGAGTAGGATTTAGTGATTCCTCACCTGCATACAGTACCCGGTGCTCATCACAAGTGCCCTCCTTAATACCCCTCACCCATTTAACACTTCCCCCCACACCCTTGCCCTGCAGCAACACTCAGTTTGTTCTCCACGGTTGAGTCTATTTCCTTGTTTGCCTCTCTCATCACCCCTCCACTCTGTTCATCTGTTTTTTTTCTGAAATTCCAGAAGCGTGAGAGTATAGGATATTTGTCTTTCCTCACTGATTTTGCTTAGCTTAATACTCTCTAGATCCATCCACATCCTTGCAAATTGTAAGATTTCATTCTTTTTGAAGCTGGGTCATATTCCATTATTTATATGTATCCCACATCTGCTTTATCCATTCATCAGTGCATGGACTTTGGGATTCTCTCCATAGTTTGGCTACTGCGGACATTACTGCCATGAACATCATAGTGCATGGACCCCCTTCGAATCTGCATTTCTGTATCCTTTGGGTAAATACCTAGGAGAGCAATTGCTGGATCATGTGGTTGTTCAATGTTTAACTTTTTGAGGAACCCCCAGACTTTTCCCAGACTGGCTGCACCACTTTGCATTCCCACCAATAGGATGGGAGGGTTCCCCTTTAAGCAGAACATTATCTGCGGGCAATTTAATAAGAGGAAACAAAACCTCTGGGAGATGCACCCAGGGTCAGGCAAGCAGTTGCAGACTTCACCCCAAGGCTCCTGACGCCAAGCCCCTTGAAGCCACCAGCATGCCACTATCCAAAAGAATTCCCAGACTCTCCTTCTGACTCCACCACCAAAGAAACTACAGGGAGAATATGGCACCTCAAAATATCGAGATAATACATTTAGTAAAACTAGAAAGTCAAGCTCAACTTTTAAACAGGAACAGGCCGCTTTGGATAATTTTCAATTTCCCCTCCACCCTAATTTTAACTCTTCTGATGAATAAACTAATCAATGATGAAACATCACCTTTGTCAAATGACATCATCCAAGTCTGTATCAGATGAAAAAAAACCACCTAAATCTAGATGCTGGCCACTCAACCATATCTTAGGCCCAATTGAATAAACACTGTTAGATGAAGGAACAAATTAGATGTTACAAACAGGCACAGAGTGAATCTCACCTTCCCTTTCTAATTAAAGAGGGTTCCTAGGAAACAGATGGTCAAAATACATTTGTCAGCAATAAATGGACAGAGAAATTGTGATCCCCTGCAAAGTTCTACCTGCAGGGAAACTAAGTAATTCTTGCACCAAACCCAGAATGCTGGCAGCTACTTCAATTTTACTTTGTGGCTCAACTAGAGAAAAGAGAAAAGCCCAGGAGGTTTTGGGATAATGAGAGGTTTTACCTCCAGCCCTGACATAGATAGGACATTTTGCCAAACATACCTGTGCTTTCTCTGAACACTGGCGTCCTGTGACAAGCTGCCTCGCTGACTCCGATGCTGACGTTCAAAACCTCGGGTGTCTTGGAGCCAGAGCAGAGAAGTGCTGTCAGCTGGGGAGAAGAAGGCACCTCTGACCTAAAGCCTGCACACCTGCTTCGGTTTCTGGGCAAAGGGGCAACACATACTTGTTGTTTAGCAGTAATTATCTTCATTCTCAATAGACCAATGTCCTTGCCTTTTCTGGAAAGCAGACTTACTCTTCTAAAGAAACCCTCAATTCGTCTATTCCCAATGCAAATAGAGTGGAACATTTATTTCTCACTTAAATAGAAAACACTGTTACTGTCGACACTGCGTGACTGAACTTTTAAAAACATTTTAGAGAGAAAGGAAGGGACCTTTATTCAAACCCAAGTCAGGACAGCTGCCTCAGAGACACAATCTTCACCAAGAAGTGAGTGCTCCGGAGAAGGAACATTTGGGGCAGGCTTATATATTTTTTTCTGTTTTGTTTTACGTACAGAGTTACACACCACAATGAGGATCTTCTTAGATTCCAGAAAGTGACAGACTCTTTCTTATGTTTTCAGTGTGTACATGTCAGTATGTCTTTAATCTTATGGGAGCCAAAGAGGTTCTTTATTTTTTCTTATATTTATGTTGGCATTTTTTGGTTATTGTTTTCTTCTCGAAGCAGATGTACAACATGTGCTTGGGGCAGAAACAAGGCCCATGCTTTGAGGTTTTGCCCAGTCATTTTGAGCTGGGTAATTGTTAAAGGATAGCTTCCCTGGGAGCTCAGGATCAGGGCCCACAGATGATATACAATAAAAATTCCTTTTATCATTATAATTACTCCTAAATAGAGGAATTTGAGACAAAAACACCTTTCACAAGAGTACCAAGAAATCAAAATGATGCCCACGGAATCATGCGTGCTCCATGGTCAGCACATGTAACAGAAGTGTTCACAGTCTCTGAACTCCTGCCCTTCTCCTGACCAAATCTCTGAAGCACACAGACCACTTAAAATCAGAATTGTAGAACTGCTAGACACCTTAGAGATGTCTGGCACCATTCCCTTGGACTGCAGAATAAAACACAGTAGCTCATTGTCACAAACTAATTTCAACATGAAGTGACCCCTGGATGCACTAAGTTCTTTCTCTACAAATGTTGACTAATGCAAGTCACAGTCATACCATATAAACACTAGGATGGCTGGGAAGTCATCGTAGGTAAGGGAATATTTTAGCCATGTTTATAAGCATTGGCTCACTTTGTAGAAGAGGCTGAGCTGAGTGTTTTTAAATACTATTTCAGACTTGTTTTACAGTACCCTCTGAACATACCAGAGCCTGAATCGACTAAAAAAGATAGTTGGTTTCAGTAACTTTAATACCAGGAAAATATTATACTGTCTCTATTCCTTAGGATCTTTGAGTATCTTACCCAGAGGTCCTCTACTGAGATAATGATCTTAATGATCACCATGGGCAGACGTGAAAAGGCCCGCTGAATTCATTCCAGTTGTCCACATGACAAGAAAATCCTGATACTTGATAGGTTTCCAGATCGAGAAGACCAGAGATAAGAGGGAAATAGTACCCTGTATGGAACAACAAGCGATTTGGAGTCAATTTGGGGATCTCATTTAGGTTTCTGACACTAAAATCCTCTGAGACTCATATCCTCTGAGTCCCTTTCTAACCGTCTGAAAATGTGCCTAAAAATATCTACACCCTAGTTGAGAAGTTTAAGAGGCAGAATGCTACAAAGAGCCAGTATGATGTCTCTCAAGAACAGGTGCTCAGGAAGCCCTAATTGCTATTGGGTCTATTTCTTTTCCAGAAGAAAGAACACATGTTGAATCCATATTTCTAATAGATGACTCACCAGATGATTTTCAAACCTGAAGGAAGGCCAAGAAATCACTCTTGTGTCATATTTCACTCAGAAATCATGTTGTTGGACTGGTGAGGACGATACGATAGCAACGTCATCAATAAGAGTGGGGAGCTTCTAATTTCCATACGGCCATGTTGACCCCCTTAGCTCAGAGCCACCAGAATGGGCAGCTGGGGAGGGGGCACCATCATCACTATGAGTGGGGAGCTTCCCATTTCCATATGGCCATGTTGACCCCCTTAGCTCAGGGCCGCCAGAAAGGACAGCTGAGGGGTACCACAGGCCAAGGCTGCCAGGTGTGGCTGGGGTAGGCAGAACTCTGACTTAAGGCTCAACTCCTGTCTAGGTTATTATAATGCTCTTCACAAAGAAAGTGCCATTGTGTGTGAGCCCTCATGTAGAAAAGGTTCAGAATTTCCATTGAGATTCCCTCTCTGACCTTTAGGATATGTAGCAAAGTTCCATTTAATTTTAAACATTGAAGGACTTCCTGGTTTTCTTTTCGCTATGACTGTGGCTCAATTCGCCTGTGGTCTAAGAATAGAATCTAGTTAATTTCAGGGTTTAACATTTGTAGACTTGATTCGTGGCCCCACCTATCATCTATTTGGGTAAAGAGTCTATGACCACTTGAAAATAATGTATTCTGCACTTATTATGGAATGTTCCCTATATGTCAATTAGGTCACATTTGTTACCAATGTTTTGTCTGCTTTTTCTGTTAGATATTGAGAAAGGTATATTAAATCTTCAAACAATGCTGCTCTATTCAACGTGGCATCAGAGAATCTACAAGGGTTTTATGGCAAGAGAAACAAAAAGTATAAGAATTGAGGGGATAATTGTGACTATTCACAGATAATACGATTGTGTACATAGAAAATCCAAAACAGTCTATAAATACCCTATTAGAATTAAAATGCAATTTATAAATTTGAGATGGATTGTAGCTTCCCATTGGACAGTTTCTGAAAGAAAATGCAGAACCTGTCAATCTTGGGGTAGGATATAGGGTGCACTAACCATTTAAAAGAATTCAGTGGGACTTCATAAAAATGTGACATTTCTCCTTATCTTATGACCATAAGAAAATGAAAAAGTGAACCACAGTCTGGGAAGTAAAGATTTGCAATATACACACTGACAAAGACTTGTCAATAAAGAATTCCTGCTCATCAACCATAAAAAGTCTATTTACAAACGAATACTTCACAAAAGATTGACTGATGGCCAATAAGAACAGGAAAGGGTGCTCTACAGTATTATTTTCAGGAACAGCAAGGCCTTTCCTAAAATGAAAACATACACACAAACCAGTATTCCCTAGATGGATGACGTCCTTATTTCTGAGGACAGCTTGAAGAACAGACTAGCATCAAAGTAAAGTGATGGAATTCCTGACACTCAGAGGATGGATAATTGACCTCAAACTACAGTACAATTTCTAGGCATCATTCAGTCCTCTGAAGGCAGACAACTTCCACGCCCCCTCCTACACCACACAGGTTGCTTCCCAACCCCTACCATAAAAGAACAAGATGAGAAACAGATAGGACTAGTAGGAAATAGCAAAAATCACATGTGGGGATTATCCTGAAACACACTGGTCACATAACTAGTGTAAGGACGTGTAGGGAACTGACAAGGACAGAGACTCAAGAGGTACTTCTTTGGGAAATGCTGTCTGAAATACTCACAAGTTGGTACCTGCTAATGAGGGCTCTGAGCATACCCTAGGGTTTGCTCACAAGGGTCTGCAACACCATCGCTGAGGACTGAAACTCTTCAAGACCTCAAAGCTTGCCTGATTGACTATTGGACTAAGAGATTCCCATGTTCTGAAAACAGATACCAACCCATTGAAAGGTTCACCTGGGCTCTCTCGGAGGTCCTACAAGAAGCTGAACCATTCACTGAAAATCAATTACACACACACACACACACACACACACACACACACACACACACACCTGTCATTTCACCAATTACTTAAACATTCAAGGTTCTTCCTACCTTTTCTTTTTCACATTGATATTTATACTCACATGAAATGTCATCATTTCTAATGAACACTGATGTCAAAATAGAGATCCATTGACACAATATTCACAAAATGGAACTTCCCTGCTATAATTTTCAATATAGCATTTTTTAAAGTTTATACATATTTTAGGTTTTTGGTAATTTATACAGGAGAAGATCAGCATTGAAAAACTCTGAATACTGACAATGAGGTTTAAGCCTAGAGAACAAAAATTGTCCAAATTCATAGTAATAAGGAACCAAAGGGAAAGCATGGACGCTGTAGTCGAATAATTTTACACATGTTCATCCTCTATTATTCTACTACTGAGGGGCGTGTTTTATTACCAGTATACATTCATCATTTATCTTCCACGTGCACCTGCACAGGTATAATGAATTACTACAGTAGAATGAAATGTCTGGGAACTACTTGGCGGCATCTATAATGAACAATGAAATTTCGATCTTATATTTGGTGAAATTCCACTGTCTGTCCCTTTAGACAATGGACCCTAAACAGATGGGGGAATGAACCAGGAGAGACAATGGACTCTGGGAAACAAACTGAGGGCTTCAGAGGGGAGAAGGGTGGGGGATTGGGATGGGCCAGTGATGGGTATTAAGGAAGGTACATATTGCATGGAGCACTGGGTGTTATATGCAAATAATGAATCACGGAACACTACATCAAAAACTAAGGAAATACTGTATAGTGACTAACATATCATAATAAAAAATTGTTATTAGAAAAAAAATAAAGGTAAAAAAAAACCAATACAGCTTTTCTGTCTCAAGAACAATCAGAATTGAGAAAAAACTAACTTCCAATCCCTAAAGCAAAACACAGACCAAGTTCCATTTCACTCCCCTTCATTCACATTCTCTGTGGGTTCTAAGCTATTTCCCTACCTTCTATCCTGCTGAGCAGGGAGCCTCGGCTCGATCCCAGAACCCTGGGATCATAACCTGAGCCAAAAGCACATGCTTAACTGGCTGAGCCAGCCAGGAGCCCCAGCCATGTTTTTCTTAAGCAAAAGGACACTTTCTCACAATGCCTTCACATGACTTCACATGGTACGAGACACCTGCATTTGCCTCTAGGAGGTTGCAGATGAAGGCAATTGCAAACTCTCACAGTGGTTTATCAAATACAATGACCTGCCTGGTGACAGTGGAACTCTTATGAGCCCACGAGAGGGTGCTGTGACACTCAGCTGTGGCTGGGCTGGCACAGAGAACCAAATCCATTTCCCTGCCTGATGTCTGTGAGGAACAGATGCCCCCACTGTGAATGAGACCCTGCCATTGAGCTGTCCAGAGATGGCCATCCTCACGGAGGATGAGGATAAAGGACAATGCCTGAGGAGACCTCATCTGTCTCTTTTATCTTTTCATATTTTCGACAGTGGACAAATCACTGCCTAGAAGTACCCAACTACCTTAGTCTCATCTGTCAATGACCAAGAGGTTTTACAAAACACTTAAGATTTTGACCTCACAAATGCCCACAACCACTTACCATAGGGATTCAACATTAAGCAAAGATACTGTTCCTTGGAAGAGAGGTCCTGCCCACTGTTGTTTCTCACTTATATGCTCATCTTCCTTACCTCATGGTAACATAACCACCTTGATTCCTGCTTCCGTCTTCAGGAAGGCTGAGGTGACTTGAAGGGCATTACCCTGACATCGTTTTTCTTAGCAATAAGATGTGGACATTTCCCTAGTCCTACACACCCAAAGTTGAATCGGAATCAGGATTGAGGAGGCTGATGAGAGTTGAAGGTGTTTTCCTGTACACGATGGTTTATTACCAATAAGGATGGGTCAGAGTCCTCGAAATTCCAGAAACTTTTCATTAATGCTTCCTACTCGTGAAAGATGATGTACATTGGTCTTTCCCTGTACAGTGTGGTGACTCAGAGAAAAGTGCTTAGCCCTTTCGTCAGACTTCCACGAGCAATTTGGGGCTGGCTTCCATATTCAGAAAGGATGATGTTAGGGCTAAGAGGGTTCCTGTACACTGTTATTTCTTTCAGATAAGTGTATGGCATTTTTGTTACATTGCCAGAGCCACTTAGCGCCGGGCTTGCCAGCCTCCTGGGGAAGAACCCTAACCCGAGGTCGGCCCCCGAGGGGCCCCTCCCAAGGAGCCTGGCACCACAATGCCGGGGATTTGGGACCCCCGAGCCCCAGTGCTGGACTCTGCCACCCCGCAAGCACCCAGGCTGCTACGGGCGTTGCCAGTCATTCAAGAAGGGAGAACGGGCAAGGCCCTCCGATCCCCCTGTGACCTTCAAAGGCCCCCCATGCAAAAACTCTGGCTCCCTCGCTCCTGCTTCCCAGCGCCCTAACCTCGGCCCACCCGTCCTCTCGTGGCAGAGCTGGCGGATTGGGCCTGCGGGCTTCCTGGGGGCTAACCCTATGCCATGTCGCCCCCGAAGGGCCCCTCCCAAGTGGCCTGACGCTGCATGCCAGGGATTGGGGACCCCCAAGTCCCACCGCCGGACGCACCGTGCCACCCTGCCGCCACATGGGGCACTAGGGGCGTCACCAGTCCTTCAGGGCGACAGAACGGGCAGGACCCTGCAAGCCTCCTGTGACCTTCGAAGGCACCCCAAGCCAAAGCGTAAATGCTCTGGCCCACGCCCCCACTCGCCAGCTACCTCACCTCAACCCACACCTCCATTCACCGCACATGGGCGGAACGAGCCTGCCAGCCTCCTGGGGGCTAACCCTAACCCTAGGTCTGCCACCGAGGGGCCCGTCCCAAGGGGCCTGAGGCTGCAACGCCGGGTATTAGGGAGCCCCAATCCCCAGCACCAGAGTCTCCCTGCCGCCCCATCACCACCCGGGCCGCTAGGGGTGCCGCTGGTCATTCAGGGCGATAGAACGGGCAGGGCCCTCTGAGCCCGTGGCGAACTTCGAAGGCCCCCCCCATCCAAAATGCTTGAGCCCACGCTCCTGCTCCTCAGCGCCCTCACCTCGGCCCGCCCCTCCGCTCGCCACAGAGCCGGTGGATGAGGCCTGCACTCCTCCTGGGGGCTACGCAGAACCCTAGGTTGTCCCCTGAGGTGCCCCTCCGAAGGGGCCTGGCACCGCAATGCCTGGGATTGGGGACCCCCGAGCCCCAGCGCCGGACTCACCGTGTCGCCCCCCCCGCCACCCAGGCCGCTAGGAGCACCGTCGGTCATTCAGGGAGGGAGAACGGGCAGATTCCTCCGAGCCCCTGATGACATTCAAAGGCCCCCCTGTGCCAAAACGCTTGGGCCCATGCTCCCGCTCGCCTGCGCCCTCACCTCGGTCCGCCCCTCCGCTCGCTGTAGAGCCAGTGGATCTGGACTGCAGGCCTCCTGGGTGTTACCCTAACCATTGGTGGGCCCCCGAGGGGCCCATCCCAGGTTCCTATTGCCTCAACACCAGGGATTGGGGACTCCTGAGCCCAAGCGCCTGACTCACCCTCCTGCCCTACCGCCACCTGGGCCGCTAGGGGCGCCGCCGTTCATTCAGGGAGGGAGAACAGGCAGGGCCCTCCTAGCGACCTGCGACCTTCGAAGGCCCCCCGCACCAAAACGCTTGGCCCCACGCTCCCGCTGGCCAGCGCCCTTACCTCGGCCCTCCCCTCCACTCGCCGCACAGCTGGCGGATCGGGTCTGTGGGCCTTCTGGGGGCTAACCCTAAACCTATGTCGGCCCCCTAGTGGCCCCTCCCAAGGGGCCTGGTGCCGCAACGATGGGGAAAGGGGACTCCTGAGCCCCAGCACCGGACTCACCATGCCCCCCACTGCCACCCGGGTCACTAGGGGCACCGCCGGTCATTCAGGGCGGGAGAATGGGCAGGGCCCTCCGAGCCACCGGTGACATTTGAAGGCCCCCCGTGCCAAAATGCTTCGGCCCACGCTTCTGCTCACCAGTGCCCTCACCTCGGCCAGCCCCTCCGCAAGCCGCACAACCAGCGGATCGGGCCTGGCAGCCTACTGGGGTCTAACCCTAACCCTAGGTTGGCTGTCGAGGGGCCCCTCCAAAGGGGTCTGGCACCAACACGCCAGGGATTGGGGACCCCCGAGCACCAGCGCCGGACTCACCCTGCTGCCCTGCCGAGACCTGGCCCGCTAGGTTCGCCATCCTCATTCAGAGTGGGAGAACTTGCAGGGCCCTCCGTGCCCCCTGCGACCTTCGAAGGCAACCCACGCCAAAACGCTAGGGCCCACGCTCCCGCTCACCATTGCCCTCACCTGGGACCCACCCTCCGCTCGCCACACAGCCGTCAGATCGGGCCTGCCAGCCTCCTGGGGGTTAACCCTAACCCTAGTTCAGCCCCTGAGGAGCCCCTCCCAAGGGGACTGGCGCCATCACGCCGGGGATTGGGGACAATCGAGCCCCAGTGCTGGACTTTCACTGCCACCCGGTCGCCACCCGGGCTGCTAGGGGCACCGCCAGTCCTTCGGGGCAGGAGAAGGGGCAGGGCCTTCCAAGCCCCCCGTGACCTTCGAAGGCCCCCTGCGCCAAAACGCTTGGGCCCACGCTCCCGCTCACCATTGCCCTCACCTCAGCCTGCCCCTCCGCTCGAACACACAGCTGGCAGACAGGGCCTGCTGGGCTCCTGGGGGCTAACCCTAAACCTAGGTCGGCCCCCGAGGGGCCCTTTCCAAGGGTCCTGGCTCCACCACGCCGGGGATTGGGGACACACGAGCATGAGCACCAGACTCACCCAGCCGCCCCGCCACCACCCGCCACTCATTCAGGGCGGGAGAAGGGGCATGGATCTCTGAGCCCCCGGTGACTTTCGAAGGCCCCCCGCGCCAAAACGCTTGGGCCCACGCTCCCGCTCGCCAGCGCCCTCACCTCTGCCCACCACTCCTCTCGCCGCACAGCCGACAGAATGGGGCTGCCGGCCTCCTTTGGGCTAACCCTAACCCTAGGTAGGCCCCCAAGGTACCACTCCCAAGTGCCTGGCGACGCCACGCTGGGGATTGGGGACCCACGAGCCCTAGCTCCAGACTCACCCTGCCGCCCCGCCATGACCCGGCCCACTAGGGGCAACGTCCTCACAGGGCGAGAGAATAGGCAGGGCCCTCTGAGCCTCCGGTGACCTTCGAAGGCTCCCCGTGCCAAAACGCTTGGGCCCTCACTCCCGCTCGCCAGCGCATTCACGTCAGCCCGCCCTTCCGCTCCATGCACAGCCAGCGGATCAGGCCGCCGGACTCCTGGGGGTAACCCTAAAGCTAGGCAGGACCCAGAGGGGCCCCTCCCAAGGGGCCTGGCGCCACCAAGCCTGAGACTAGGACCATAGGCCCCATCGCCAGACTCACCCTGCCTCCCTGCTGCCACTCCGGCCACTAGGGGCGCCGCTGGTCATTCAGGGCACAAGAATGGACAGGGTCCTCCGAGCCACTGGCGACCTTCGAAGGCTCTCCGTGCCAAAACCCGGGTGCCCACGCTCCCGCTCCCCAGCGCCCTCACCTCAGCCCGCCCCTCTGCTCCCTGCACAGAGGGCGGATCCGGCATGCCGGCCTTGAGTGGGCTAACCCTAACCTTAGGTCGGCCCTCCAGGGTCCCTCCCAAGGATTCTGTTGCCTATACGCCAGGGATCTGGGACCCCAAGCCCCAGAACCAGACTCATGCTGCCACAACGCCGCCACCCAGGCCACTAGGGGCGCCGCCGCTCATGCAGGGCGGGAGAACAGACAGGGCCCTGGAGAAACCAGCGACATTTGAAGCCTCCCGCGCCAAAATGCAGGGGCCCACGCTCCCGCTCACCAGCGCCTTTACCTCGACCCGCCCACCTCTCGCAGCCCAGCCAGAGGATTGGGCCTGCCGGCCTCCTGGGTTTTAACTCTAACCCTAGGTCAGCCCACGAGGAGCCCCTCCCAAGAGGCCTGGCCCTACAATGCTGGGGATTGGGGATCCCTGAGCCGCAGCTCAGGACTCACCCTGCAGCCCCACCGCCAACGGAGCCCCTAGGGGCGCCGCTGGTTATTCAGGGCAGGAGAATGGGCAGGGCCCTTGGAGACATGGCAACATTCGAAGGCCCAGGGTGCCAAAACGCTGGGGCCCACGCTCCCGCTCTGCATCCCCCTCAACTCGGCCCACACCTCCACTCCTCGCACAGCCGGCGGATCGGGCCTGCCGGCCTCCTGGGTGCTAACCCTAACCCTAGGACGGCCCCTGAGGGTCCCTTCCTAAGGAGCCTTGCGGCGCAACGCCGGGGATTGGCGACCCCCAAGCCCCAGGGCCGAGTGCACCCTGCTGCCCTGCCCCACACGGCCCGCTAGGGGCACCGCCATTCATTCTGGGTGGGAGAACTGGCAGGGGCCTCCGAACCCCCGCCCACCTTCAATGGCGCCCAGAACCAAAATGCTTGTGCCCAGGCTCATGTTCACCAGCATCCTCACCTCAGCCCAACTCCCCGCTCCACGCACAGGCAGTGTATAGGGCCTGCCAGCCTCCTGGGTGCTAACCGTAACTGTACGTCGGCCCCCGAGGGGCCCTTCTCAAGTGGCCTGGTGCCACAACGCCGGGGATGGGGCAACCGAGCCCAAGTGCCGGACTCACCCTGCTGCCCTTCAGCCACCTGAGCCACTAGGGGCCCCGCTGGTCATTCAGAGCGGGAGAATGGGCAGGTCCCTCCAGCCACCGCCAACCTTCGAAGGCCCCCCACGCTAAAACGCTTGGGCTCATGCTCAGGCTCGCCAGCGCCCGCACCTCGGCCCACCCTGCCGCGTGCTGCACAGACGCTGATCTGGTCCACCGGTCTCCGGGGGGCTAACTGTAACCCTAGATCGACCACCGAGCGGCCCATCCCAAGGGGCCTGGCATCGCAACGCCAGGGATTGGAGACCCTGAGCCTCAGCACCTGACTCACCCTGCCGCCCAGCCACCACCCAGGGGCTTGGGGTGCTGCCATTCATTCAGGGCGGGAGAACGGGCAGGGCCCTCCGAGACACGGTGACTTTCGAATCCCCCCCGCGCCAAAACGCCCGAGCCCACGCTCCCAAACACCAGTGAACTCACCTCGGTCCGCCACTCCACTCTCCACACAGCTGGCGAATAGGACCTGCCGAGTTCCTAGGGGCTAAACCAAAACCTAAGTTGCATCCAAGCGGCCCTCCCAAGGGGCCTGGCGCCTCATCGCTGGGGATTGGAGATACCTGAGCCGCAGGGCCTGACTCACCCTGCCACCCCTCACGACCCGGGCCGCTAGGGGCGCCGCCGTTCCTGCAGGGTGGGAGAATGGGCAGAGGCCTTCGAACCCCCGCTGACCTTTGAAGGAGTTCTGAACCAAAACGCTTGGGCCCAGGCTCATGATCACCAGCATCCTCACCTTGGCCCAACTCTCCCCTTGATTCAGACCCATTGGATAGGGCCTGCCGGGCTCTTGGTTCTAATGAAAACCCTAGGTCGGCCCCGTGGGGCACATCCCAAGGGGCCTGGCTCTGCAACGCTGGGGATTGGTGACTCAGACCCCAGAGCCAGACTCACCCTGCCGCACTGTTGCCACCCGGGCCTCTAGGGGCGCCGCCGGTCATTCAGGGCGAGAGAAGGGCAGGGCCTTCGGAGTCCCCGGTGACCTTCAAAGGCTCACCACGCCAAAATGCTGGTGCCCACGCTCCCGCTCCCCAGAGTCCTCACCTCGACCCGCCCCTCCGTTTGCTGCAGAGCCAGTGGATAGTGCCTGCCGGGCTCCTGGGGGCTAACTGAAAACCTAGGTCGGCCCCGTGGGGCACATCCCAAGGGGTCTGGCTCTGCTATGCTTGGGATTGGTGACTCAGAGCCCCAGAGCCAGACTTGCCCTTCCACACTGTCGCCACCTGGGCAGCTAGGGGTGCCGCCGGTCATTCAGGGTGAGAGAAGTGGCAGGTCCTTCCGAGTTCCTGGTGACCTTCAAAGGCTCCTGGAGCCAAAACGCTGGTGCCCATGCTTCCACTCCCCAGCGCCCTCACCTCGGCCTGCCCCTCCGCTCTCCACACAGCAGGCGGATCGGGCCTGCCAGCCACCTGGGGGCTAACCCTAACCCTAGGTCGGACCCGAAGGGCTCCTCCCAAGGGGCCTGACGCCACAATGCCGGGGATTGGGGACCCCAAGACTCAGCACCTGACTCACCTGCCGCCCAGCCGCCACTCGGGGGCTTGGGGTGCTGCCGTTCATTCAGGGCAGGAGAAGGGGCAGGGCCCTCAGAGACATGGCGACCTTCAAAGGCCCCGCACGCCAAAACGCCCAGGCCCACCCTCCCACTCACCAGCGCCTTCACCTAGGTCTACCACTCTGCTCTCCACACAGCTGGCGAATAGGGCCTGCTGGCCTCTTAGGGGCTAAACCTAACTCTAGGTTGGCCCCCGAGGGCCCCTCCCAAGGGGCCTGGTGCCGCAACACCAGGGATTGGGGACCCCCAAGCCCCAGCGCCCGATGCACCCTGCCGCCCCTCCCCAACTGGGCCGCTAGGGGCGCCGCTGTTCATTCACCTTGGAAGGATGGACAGGGCCCTCTGAATCCCCGCCAATTTTCGAAGGTGCCCCGAATCAAAACACTTGGGCCCAGGCTCATATTCCCCAGCACCCTCACCTCAGCCCAACTCTCTGCTCGATGCCCAGGTGGTGTATCGGGCCTGCCGGCCTCCTGGGGGCTAACCCTAACCATCGTTCGGCCCCCGAGGGGCACTTCCCAGGGGCCTGGCATGACAACGCTGCGGATGGGGACCCCGAGCCCAAGTGCCGGTCTCACCCTGCTGCCCTTCAGCCACCCGAGCCGCTAGAGACCACTGGTCAATCAGGGTGGGAGAATGGGCAGGGCTCCCGGAGTCCCCGCTGACCTTCAAAGGGGCCCCGTGCAAAAACATTGGCTCCATTCCTCCTGCTCCCCAGTGCGCTCAGCCTGGCCCGCCCCTCCGCTTGCTGCAGAGCCAGTGGATAGTGCCTGCCAGGGTCGTGGGGGCTAACTGAAATCCTAGGTAGGCATCATGGGGCACAACCCAAGGGGCCTGGCTCTGCAACGCTGGGGATTGGTGATTCAGAGCCCCAGAGCCAGACTCACCCTGCAGCACCATCGCAACCTAGGCCACTTGGGGTGCTGCGGCTCATTCAGGGAGGGAGAATGGACAGGGCCTTGGAGAAACGAGTGACATTTGAAGCCTCCTGCGCCAAAATGCAGGGGCTCACGCTCCCGCTCGCCAGAGATTTTACCTCGGACCGTGTACCTCTCGCCGACCAGCCAGAGGATTGGGCCTGCTGGCCTCCTGGGTGCTAACTCTAACCCTAGGACTGCCCATGAGGAGCCCCTCCCAAGAGGCCTGGCCCCACAACGCTAGGGATTGGGGATCCCTGAGCCGCAGCATGGACTCACCCTGCCGCTCCACCGCCAAGGGAGCTGCTAAGGGCGCCACTGGTTATTCAGGGCAGGAGAACGGGCAGGGCCCTTTGAGCCATGGCAACAGTCGAAGGCCCAGGGCGCCAAAATGCTGGGGACCACGCTCCGGCTCTGCATCACCCTCAACTCGGCCCGCACCTCCGCTCTTCGCAGAGCCAGCGATTCGGGCCTGCCAGCCTCCTGGGAGCTAACCCTAACCCTAGGAAAGCCCCTGAAGGTCCCTTCCTAGGGGGCCTGGCGCCGCAACGCCAGGGATTGGGGGCCCCCAAGCCCCAGCGCCAGATGCACGCTGCCACCCCAACCCATACAGGCCGCTAGGGGCGCCGCCATTCATTCAGGGTGGGAGAACTGGCAGGGCCCTCCGAACCCCTGCGGACTTTCGAAGGCGCCCCGAACCAAAACGCTTGGGCCCGGGCTCATGTTCACCAGCACCCTCACCTCGGCCCAACTCTCCGCTCGACGCACAGGCGGTGTATCGGGCCTGCTGGCCTCCTGGGGGCTAACCCTAACTGTAGGTCGACCACGGAGGGGCCCTTCCCAAGTGGCCTGGCGCCACAACGCCGGGAATGGGGACCCCAACCCAAGTGCCGGTCTCACCCTGCTGCCCTTCAGGCACCGGAGCCTCTAGGGGCCCCGCCGGTCATTCAGAGCGGGAGAACAGGCAGGTCCCTCCGAGCCCCCACTGACCTTCGAAGGCCCCCCGCACTAAAACACTTGGGCTCATGCTCAGTCTCGCCAGCGCCCTCACCTCGGCCCAACCCTCCGCGTGCCACACAGCCGCTGATCGGGTCCACCGGCCTCCTGGGGGCTAACCGCAACCCGAGATCGACCCCCGAGGGGCCCCTCCCAAGGGATCTGGCGCCGCAACGCTGGGGATTGGGGACCCCCGAGCCTCAGCACTGGACTCACCCTGCCACCCACCGCCACCCTGGGGCTTGGGGTGGTGCCGTTCATTCAGGGCGGGAGCACGGGCAGGGCCCTCCAAGACACGGCGACTTTCAAAGGCCCCCCGCGCCAAAACACCCGGGCCCACGCTCCCGCTCACCAGTGCCCTCACCTCGGTCCGCCACTCCAGTCTCCACACGGCTGGGGAATAGGGCCTGCCGGCATCCTAGGGGCTAAACCTAACCCTAGGTCAGCCTCCGAGGGGCCCCTCCCAAGGGGCCTGGCGCCGCAACGCGGTGGACTGGGGACCCCCGAGCCCTATGCCCGGACTTCCATGCCGCCCCGCCGCCACCTGGGCTGCTAGGGGCGCCGCAGGTCATTCAGGGAGGAGAATGGGCAGGGCCCACCGAGTCCCCGGAGACATTCGAAGGCCCCCGGTGCCAAAACGCTTGGGCCCAGGCTCTTGCTCGCCAGCGCCCTCACCTCGGCCCGCCCCTCCGCTCCACGCACAGCGGGCGGATCCCGCCTGCCGGCCTCCCGGGTGCTAACCCTAACCCTAGGTCGGCCACCCAGGGGCCCCTCCCAAGGGTCCTGGTGCCGCTTCGCCGGGGATCGGGAACCTCCAGCCCCAGAGCCACACTCACCCTACCGCAACGCCGCCACCCAGGCCGCTAGGAGCACTGCGGGTCATTCAGGGCGAGAGAAGGGGCAGGGCCTTCCGAGCCCCCGGTGGCCTTCAAAGGCTCCCCGTGCCAAAACGCTGGTGCCCACGCTCCCGCTCCCCAACGCCCTCACCTCGGCCCCGCCCTCCGCTCCCCGGACAGTGGCCGGATCCCACCTGCCGGCCTCCTGGGGGCTAACCCTAACCCTAGGTCAGCCACCCAGGGGCCCCTCCCAAGGGTCCTGGTGCCGCTACACTGGGGATCAGGGACCCCAAGACCCAGAGCCAGACTCACCCTGCCGCCACGTCGCCACCCGGGACGCTAGTGGCGCCGCCCGTCATTCACGGCGGGAGAAGGGACAGGGCCCTGGAGAAACCGGTGATATTTGAAGCCTCCTGCGCCAAAATGCAGGTGCCCACGCTCCCGATCGCCAGCGCCTTTACCTCGGGCCGCCCACCTCTCGCCGCCCAGCCAGAGGATTGGGCCTGCTGGCCTCCTGGGTGCTAACTCTAAACCTAGGTCCGCCCACGAGGAGCCCCTCCCAAGAGGCCTGGCCCCACAACGCTGGGGATTTGGGATCCCCGAGCCGCAACATGGACTCACCCTGCCGCTCCACCGCCAAGGGAGCTGCTAAGGGCGCTGCTGGTTCTTCAGGGCAGGAGAACGGGCAGGGCCCTTTGAGCCATGGCAACAGTCGAAGGCCCAGGGCGCCAAAACGCTGGGGACCACGCTCCCGCTCTGCATCACCCTCAACTCGGCCCGCACCCCCGCTCTTCGCAGAGCCAGCGACTCGGGCCTGCCGGCCTCCTGGGAGCTCACCCTAAACCTAGGACAGCCCCTGAAGGTCCCTTCCTAAGGGGCCTGGCGCCGCAACGCCAGGGATTGGGGGCCCCCAAGCCCCAGCGCCGGATGCACACTGCCACCCCAACCCACACAGGCCGCTAGGGGCGCCGCCATTCATTCAGGGTGGGAGAACTGGCAGGGCCCTCCGAACCCCTGCCGACCTTCGAAGGCGCACCGAACCAAAACGCTTGGGCCCAGGCTCATGTTCACCAGCACCCTCACCTCGGCCCAACTCTCTGCTCGACGCACAGGTGGTGTATCGGGCCCTGCGGGGCTCCTGGAGGCTAACCCTAACCATAGGTCGGCCACCGAGGGGCACTTCCCAAGGGGGCCTGGCGTCGCAACGCTGGGGATGGGGACCCCGAGCTCATGTTCCGCACTCACCCTGCTGCCCTTCAGCCACCCGAGCCGATAGAGGCCCCGCCCGTCAATCAGGGCAAGAGATCGGGCAGGGCCCTCCGAGCCCACGCTGACCTTTGAAGGCTCCCCGCGCAAAAACGTTGGCTCCCAGGATCCTGCTCGCCAGCGCCCTCACCTAGGCCCACCCCACCGCTTGCTTCAGAGCCGGTGGATAGGGCCTGCCGGGCTCCTGGCAGCTAACCAAAACCCTAGGTCGGCCCTGAGGGGACATCCCAAGCGGCCTGGCTCTGCAATGCTGGGGATTGGTGACTCAGAGCCCCAGAGCCGGACTCACCCTGCCGCAATGTCCCCACCTGGGCCGCTAGGGGCGCCGCGGGTCATAGAGGGCGAGAGAAGGGCAGGGCCTTCTGAGTCCCCGGTGACCTTCAAAGGCTCCCCGTGCCAAAACGCTGGAGCCCATGCTCCCGCTCCCCAGTGCCTTCACCTCGGGCCGCACCTCAGCTCGCCGCACAGTGTGCGGTTGGGCCTGACGGTCTCCTGGGGGCTAACCCTAACCCTAGGTCGGCCCCCCAGGGGCCCCTCCCAAGGCTTTTGGTGCCACTACGCCAGGGATCTGGAACCCCAAGCCCCAAAGCCAGACTCACCCTCCCACAACGCTGCCACCCGGGCCGCGATGGGCGCCGCCGCTCATTCAAGGCGGGAGACGGGGCAGGGCCTTCCGAGCCCCCGGTGGCCTTCAAAGGCTCCCCGTGCCAAAACGCTGGTGCCCACGCTCCCGCTCCCCAGCGCCTTCACCTCGGGCCGCACCTCAGCTCGCCGCACAGTGTGCGGTTGGGCCTGAAGGTCTCCTGGGGGCTAACCCTAACCCTAGGTCGGCCCCCCAGGGGCCCCTCCCAAGGCTTTTGGTGCCACTACGCCAGGGATCTGGAACCCCAAGCCCCAAAGCCAAACTCACCCTCCCACAACGCTGCCACCCGGGCCGCGAGGGGCGCCGCCGGTCATTCAGGGCGGGAGAACTGACAGGGCCCTGGAGAAACCGGCGACATTTGAAGCCTCCCACCCCAAAATGCAGGGGCCCACAATCCCGCACCCCAGCGCCTTTACCTCGGCCCGCCCACCTCTCACCACCCAGCCAGAGGATCTGGCCTGCCGGCCTTATGGGGGCTAACTCTAACCCTGGGTCGGCCCACGAGGAGCCCCTCCCAAGGGGCCTGGCACCACAACGCCAGGGATTGGGGATCCCCGAGCCACAGCCTGGGATTCACCCTGCAGCCCCACCGCCAACGGAGCCGCTAGGGGCCTTGCTGGTTCTTCAGGGCAGGAGAAAGGGCAGGGCCCTCCGAGCCATGGCAACATTCAAAGGCCCAGGACGCCAAAACGCTGGGGCCCAGCTCCCACTCGCCATCGCCCTCAACTCGGCCTGCATCTCCACTCCTCGCACAGCTGGCGGATCGGGCCTGCCAGCCTCCTGGGCGCTAACCCTAACCCTAGGACGGCCCCGAGGGTCGCTTCGTAAGGGGCCTGGCGCCGCAACGCAGGGGACTGGGAACCCCCAAGCCCCAGCGCTGGATGCACACTGCCGCCCTGCCCCACACGTGCCGCTAGGGGCGCCGCCATTCATTCAGGGTGGGAGAACAGGCAGGGCCCTTCGGACCCCCGCCGACCTTCGAAGGCGCCCCGAACCAAAACGCTTGGGCCCGGGCTCATGTTCACCAGCACCCTCACCTCGGCCCAACTCTCCGCTCGACGCACAGGTGGTGTATCAGGCCTGCGGGGCTCCTGGAGGCTAACCCTAACCATAGGTCGGCCACCGAGGGGCACTTCCCAAGGGGCCTGGCATCGCAACGCTGGGGATGGGGACCCCGAGCTCATGTGCCGCACTCACCCTGCTGCCCTTCAGCCACCCAAGCCGCTAGAGGCCCCGCCCGTCAATCAGGGCAAGAGATCGGGCAGGGCCCTCCGAGCCCACGCTGACCTTTGAAGGCTCCCCGCGCTAAAACGTTGGCTCCCAGGATCCTGCTCGCCAGCGCCCTCACCTAGGCCCACCCCACCGCTTGCTTCAGAGCCGGTGGAGAGGGCCTGCCGGGCTCCTGGCAGCTAACCAAAACCCTAGGTCGGCCCTGAGGGGACATCCCAAGCGGCCTGGCTCTGCAATGCTGGGGATTGGTGACTCAGAGCCCCAGAGCTGGACTCACCCTGCCGCACTGTCCCCACCTGGGCCGCTAGGGGCGCCGCGGGTCATAGAGGGTGAGAGAAGGGCAGGGCCTTCTGAGTCCCCGGTGACCTTCAAAGGCTCCCCATGCCAAAACGCTGGTGCCCACGCTCCCGCTCCCCAGCGCCTTCACCTCGGGCCGCACCTCAGCTCGCCGCACAGTGTGCGGTTGGGCCTGACGGACTCCTGGGGGCTAACCCTAACCCTAGGTCGGCCCCCCAGGGGCCCCTCCCAAGGCTTTTGGTGCCACTACGCCAGGGATCTGGAACCCCAAGCCCCAAAGCCAGACTCACCCTCCCACAACGCTGCCACCCGGGCCGCGAGGGGCGCCGCCGGTCATTCAGGGCGGGGGAAGGGACAGGGCCCTGGAGAAACCGGCGACATTTGAAGCCTCCCACCCCAAAATGCAGGGGCCCACAATCCCGCACCCCAGCGCCTTTACCTTGGCCCGCCCACCTCTCACCGCCCAGCCAGAGGATCTGGCCTGCCGGCCTTATGGGGGCTAACTCTAACCCTGGGTCGGCCCACGAGGAGCCCCTCCCAAGGGGCCTGGCACCACAACGCCGGGGATTGGGGATCCCCGAGCCGCAGCCTGGGATTCACCCTGCCGCCCCACCGCCAACGGAGCCACTAGGGGCCTTGCTGGTTCTTCAGGGCAGGAGAAAGGGCAGGGCCCTCCGAGCCATGGCAACATTCAAAGGCCCAGGACGCCAAAACGCTGGGGCCCAGCTCCCGCTCGCCATCGCCCTCAACTCGGCCTGCATCTCCACTCCTCGCACAGCCGGCGGATCGGACCTGCTGGCCTCCTGGGCGCTAACAATAACCCTAGGACGGCCCCGAGGGTCACTTCCTAAGGGGCCTGGTGCCACAACGCCGGGGATTGGGAACCCCCAAGCCCCAGCGCTGGATGCACCCTGCCGCCCTGCCCCACAGGTGCCGCTAGGGGCACCGCCATTCATTCAGGGTGGGAGAACGGGCAGGGCCCTTCGGACCCCCGCCGACCTTCGAAGGCACCCCGAACCAAAACGCTTGGGCCCGGGCTCATGTTCACCAGCACCCTCACTTCGGCCCAACTCTCCGCTCGACGCACAGGCGGTGTATCGGGCCTGCTGGCCTCCTGGGGGCTAACCCTAACTGTAGGTCGGCCACGGAGGGGCCCTTCCCAAGTGGCCTGGCGCCACAACGCCGGGAATGGGGACCCCAACCCAAGTGCCGGTCTCACTCTGCTGCCCTTCAGGCACCGGAGCCTCTAGGGGCCCCGCCGGTCATTGAGAGCGGGAGAACGGGCAGGTCCCTCCGAGCCCCCACTGACCTTCGAAGGCCCCCCGCACTAAAACGCTTGGGCTCATGCTCAGTCTCGCCAGCGCCCTCACCTCGGCCCAACCCTCCGCGTGCCGCACAGCCGCTGATCGGGTCCACCGGCCTCCTGGGGGCTAACCGCAACCCTAGATCGACCCCCGAGGGGCCCCTCCCAAGGGATCTGGCGCCACAACGCTGGGGATTGGGGACCCCCGAGCCTCAGCACTGGACTCACCCTGCCACCCAGCCGCCACCCGGGGGCTTGGGGTGGTGCCGTTCATTCAGGGCGGGAGCACGGGCAGGGCCTTCCAAGACACGGCGACCTTCAAAGGCCCCCCGCGCCAAAACACCCGGGCCCACGCTCCTGCTCACCAGTGCCCTCACCTCTGTCCGCCACTCCAGTCTCCACAGGGCTGGGGAATAGGGCCTGCCGGCATCCTAGGGGCTAAACCTAACCCTAGGTCAGCCTCCGAGGGGCCCCTCCCAAGGGGCCTGGCGCCGCAACGCGGTGGACTGGGGACCCCCGAGCCCTATGCCCGGACTTCCATGCCGCCCCGCCGCCACCTGGGCTGCTAGGGGCGCCGCCGGTCATTCAGGGAGGAGAATGGGCAGGGCCCGCCGAGTCCCCGGAGACATTCGAAGGCCCCCGGTGCCAAAACGCTTGGGCCCAGGCTCTTGCTCCCCAGCGCCCTCACCTCGGCCCGCCCCTCCGCTCCACGCACAGCGGGCGGATCCCGCCTGCCGGCCTCCCGGGTGCTAACCCTAACCCTAGGTCGGCCACCCAGGGGCCCCTCCCAAGGGTCCTGGTGCCGCTTCGCCGGGGATCGGGAACCTCCAGCCCCAGAGCCACACTCACCCTACCGCAACGCCGCCACCCAGGCCGCTAGGAGCACTGCGGGTCATTCAGGGCGAGAGAAGGGGCAGGGCCTTCCGAGCCCCCGGTGGCCTTCAAAGGCTCCCCGTGCCAAAACGCTGGTGCCCACGCTCCCGCTCCCCAACGCCCTCACCTCGGCCCCGCCCTCCGCTCCCCGGACAGTGGCCGGATCCCACCTGCCGGCCTCCTGGGGGCTAACCCTAACCCTAGGTCAGCCACCCAGGGGCCCCTCCCAAGGGTCCTGGTGCCGCTACACTGGGGATCAGGGACCCCAAGACCCAGAGCCAGACTCACCCTGCCGCCACGTCGCCACCCGGGACGCTCGTGGCGCCGCCCGTCATTCACGGCGGGAGAAGGGACAGGGCCCTGGAGAAACCGGCGATATTTGAAGCCTCCTGCGCCAAAATGCAGGTGCCCACGCTCCCGATCGCCAGCGCCTTTACCTCGGGCCGCCCACCTCTCGCCGCCCAGCCAGAGGATTGGGCCTGCTGGCCTTCTGGGTGCTAACTCTAAACCTAGGTCCGCCCACGAGGAGCCCCTCCCAAGAGGCCTGGCCCCACAACGCTGGGGATTTGGGATCCCCGAGCCGCAACATGGACTCACCCTGCCGCTCCACCGCCAAGGGAGCTGCTAAGGGCGCTGCTGGTTCTTCAGGGCAGGAGAACGGGCAGGGCCCTTTGAGCCATGGCAACAGTCGAAGGCCCAGGGCGCCAAAACGCTGGGGACCACGCTCCCGCTCTGCATCACCCTCAACTCGGCCCGCACCCCCGCTCTTCGCAGAGCCAGCGACTCGGGCCTGCCGGCCTCCTGGGAGCTCACCCTAAACCTAGGACAGCCCCTGAAGGTCCCTTCCTAAGGGGCCTGGTGCCGCAACGCCAGGGATTGGGGGCCCCCAAGCCCCAGCGCCGGATGCACACTGCCACCCCAACCCACACAGGCCGCTAGGGGCGCCGCCATTCATTCAGGGTGGGAGAACTGGCAGGGCCCTCCGAACCCCTGCCGACCTTCGAAGGCGCACCGAACCAAAACGCTTGGGCCCAGGCTCATGTTCACCAGCACCCTCACCTCGGCCCAACTCTCTGCTCGACGCACAGGTGGTGTATCGGGCCTGCGGGGCTCCTGGAGGCTAACCCTAACCATAGGTCGGCCACCGAGGGGCACTTCCCAAGGGGCCTGGCGTCGCAACGCTGGGGATGGGGACCCCGAGCTCATGTTCCGCACTCACCCTGCTGCCCTTCAGCCACCCGAGCCGATAGAGGCCCCGCCCGTCAATCAGGGCAAGAGATCGGGCAGGGCCCTCCGAGCCCACGCTGACCTTTGAAGGCTCCCCGCGCAAAAACGTTGGCTCCCAGGATCCTGCTCGCCAGCGCCCTCACCTAGGCCCACCCCACCGCTTGCTTCAGAGCCGGTGGATAGGGCCTGCCGGGCTCCTGGCAGCTAACCAAAACCCTAGGTCGGCCCTGAGGGGACATCCCAAGCGGCCTGGCTCTGCAATGCTGGGGATTGGTGACTCAGAGCCCCAGAGCCGGACTCACCCTGCCGCAATGTCCCCACCTGGGCCGCTAGGGGCGCCGCGGGTCATAGAGGGCGAGAGAAGGGCAGGGCCTTCTGAGTCCCCGGTGACCTTCAAAGGCTCCTGGTGCCAAAACGCTGGAGCCCATGCTCCCGCTCCCCAGTGCCTTCACCTGGGGCCGCACCTCAGCTCGCCGCACAGTGTGCGGTTGGGCCTGACGGTCTCCTGGGGGCTAACCCTAACCCTAGGTCGGCCCCCCAGGGGCCCCTCCCAAGGCTTTTGGTGCCACTACGCCAGGGATCTGGAACCCCAAGCCCCAAAGCCAGACTCACCCTCCCACAACGCTGCCACCCGGGCCGCGATGGGCGCCGCCGCTCATTCAAGGCGGGAGACGGGGCAGGGCCTTCCGAGCCCCCGGTGGCCTTCAAAGGCTCCCCGTGCCAAAACGCTGGTGCCCACGCTCCCGCTCCCCAGCGCCTTCACCTCGGGCCGCACCTCAGCTCGCCGCACAGTGTGCGGTTGGGCCTGAAGGTCTCCTGGGGGCTAACCCTAACCCTAGGTCAGCCCCCCAGGGGCCCCTCCCAGGGCTTTTGGTGCCACTACGCCAGGGATCTGGAACCCCAAGCCCCAAAGCCAGACTCACCCTCCCACAACGCTGCCACCCGGGCCGCGAGGGGCGCCGCCGGTCATTCAGGGCGGGAGAACTGACAGGGCCCTGGAGAAACCGGCGACATTTGAAGCCTCCCACCCCAAAATGCAGGGGCCCACAATCCCGCACCCCAGCGCCTTTACCTCGGCCCGCCCACCTCTCACCACCCAGCCAGAGGATCTGGCCTGCCGGCCTTATGGGGGCTAACTCTAACCCTGGGTCGGCCCATGAGGAGCCCCTCCCAAGGGGCCTGGCACCACAACGCCAGGGATTGGGGATCCCCGAGCCACAGCCTGGGATTCACCCTGCAGCCCCACCGCCAACGGAGCCGCTAGGGGCCTTGCTGGTTCTTCAGGGCAGGAGAAAGGGCAGGGCCCTCTGAGCCATGGCAACATTCAAAGGCCCAGGACGCCAAAACGCTGGGGCCCAGCTCCCGCTCGCCATCGCCCTCAACTCGGCCTGCATCTCCACTCCTCGCACAGCTGGCGGATCGGGCCTGCCAGCCTCCTGGGCGCTAACCCTAACCCTAGGACGGCCCCGAGGGTCGCTTCGTAAGGGGCCTGGCGCCGCAACGCCGGGGATTGGGGGCCCCCAAGCCCCAGCGCCAGATGCACGCTACCACCCCAACCCACACAGGCCGCTAGGGGCGCCGCCATTCATTCAGGGTGGGAGAACTGGCAGGGCCCTCCGAACCCCTGCCGACCTTCGAAGGCGCACCGAACCAAAACGCTTGGGCCCAGGCTCATGTTCACCAGCACCCTCACCTCGGCCCAACTCTCCCCTCGATGCACAGGTGGTGTATCGGGCCTGCGGGGCTCCTGGAGGCTAACCCTAAAGATAGGTCGGCCACCGAGGGGCACTTCCCAAGGGGCCTGGCGTCGCAACGCTGGGGATGGGGACCCCGAGCTCATGTGCCGCACTCACCCTGCTGCCCTTCAGCCACCCGAGCCGCTAGAGGCCCCGCCGGTCAATCAGGGCAAGAGATCGGGCAGGGCCCTCCAAGCCCACGCTGACCTTTGAAGGCTCCCCGCGCAAGAACGTTAGCTCCCAGGATCCTACTCGCCAGCGCCCTCACCTAGGCCCACCCCACCGCTTGCTTCAGAGCCGGTGGAGAGGGCCTGCCGGGCTCCTGGCAGCTAACCAAAACCCTAGGTCGGCCCTGAGGGGACATCCCAAGCGGCCTGGCTCTGCAATGCTGGGGATTGGTGACTCAGAGCCCCAGAGCCAGACTCACCCTGCCGCACTGTCCCCACCTGGGCCGCTAGGGGCGCCGCGGGTCATAGAGGGCGAGAGAAGGGCAGGGCTTTCTGAGTCCCCGGTGACCTTCAAAGGCTCCCGGTGCCAAAACGCTGGAGCCCACACTCCCGCTCCCCAGCGCCTTCACCTCGGGCCTCACCTCAGCTCGCCGCACAGTGTGCGGTTGGGCCTGACGGTCTCCTGGGGGCTAACCCTAACCCTAGGTCGGCCCCCCAGGGGCCCCTCCCAAGGCTTTTGGTGCCACTACGCCAGGGATCTGGAACCCCAAGCCCCAAAGCCAGACTCACCCTCCCACAACGCTGCCACCCGGGCCGGGAGGGGCGCCGCTGGTCATTCAGGGCGGGGGAAGGGACAGGGCCCTGGAGAAACCGGCGACATTTGAAGCCTCCCGCGCCAAATTGCAGGGTCCCACAATCCCACTCCCCAGCGCCTTTACCTCGGCCCGCCCACCTCTCGCTGCCCATCCAGAGGATCGGGCCTGCCGGCCTCACGGGGGCTAACTCTAACCCTAGGTCGGCCCATGAGGAGCCCCTCCCAAGGTGCCTGGCACCGCAACGCTGGAGATTGGGGATCCCCGAGCCGCAGCGTGGGATTCACCCTGCCACCCCACCGCCAACGGAGCCGCTAGGGGCGTCGCTGGTTATTCAGGGCAGGAGAACGGGCACGGCCCTCCGACCCATGGCAACATTCGAAGGCCCAGGACACCAAAACGCTGGGGACCATGCTCCCGCTTGCCATTGGCCTCAACTGGGCCCGCATCTCCACTCCTCGCACAGCTGGCGGATGGGGCCTGCCGGCCTCCTGGGCGCTAATCCTAACCCTAGGACGGCCCCTGAGGGTCCTTTCCTAAGGGGCCTGGCACCGTAACGCCAAGGATTGGGAACCCCCAAGCCCCAGCGCTGGATGCACCCTGCCGCCCCGCCCCACACGGGGCGCTAGGGGCACCGCCATTCATTCAGGGTGGGAGAACGGGCAGGGCCCTTCGAACGCCCACCCACCTGCGAAGGCGCCCTGAATCAAAACGCTTGGGCTCAGGCTCATGTTCACCTGCACCCTCACCTCGCCCACCTCTCCCCTCGACGCACAGGTGGTGTATCGGGCCTGCTGGCCTCCTGAGGGCTAACCCTAACTGTAGGTCGGCCACGGAGGGGCCCTTCCCAAGTGGCCTGGCGCCACAACGCCGGGAATGGAGACCCCAACCCAAGTGCCAGTCTCAACCTGCTGCCCTTCAGGCCCCGGAGCCTCTAGGGGCCCCACCGGTCATTCAGAGCGGGAGAACGGGCAGGTCCTTCCGAGCCCCCACCTACTTTCGAAGGCGCCCCGCACCAAAACACTTGGGCTCATGCTCAGTCTCGCCAGCGCCCTCACCTCGGCCCAACCCTCCGCGTGCTGCACAGCCGCTGATCGGGTCCACCGGCTTCCTGGGGGCTAACCGTAACCCTAGATCGACCCCCGAGGGCCCCTCCCAAGGGTCCTGGCACCGCAACACCGGGGATTGTGGATCCCTGAGCCCCAGCGCCGGACTCACCCTGCCACCCTGCCGCCACCCAGGCCACGAGGGGTGCCGCCGGTCATTCAGGGCGGGAGAACGGGTAGGGCCCTCCGAGCCCCCACCTACATTTGAAGGCACCCCGAATCAAAACGCTTGGGCCCAGGCTCATGTTCACCAGCACCCTCAACTCGGCCCGCACCTCCGCTCCTTGCACAGCCGGCGACTCGGGCCTGCCGGCCTCCTGGGCGCTAACTAGAACCCTAGGACGGCCCCTGAGGGTCCCTTCCTAAGGGGCCTGGCACCGCAACGCCGGGCATTGGGTACCCCCAAGCCCCAGCGCCGGATGCACGCTGCCGCCCCGCCCCACAAGGGCCGCTAGTGGCGCCGCCATTCATTCGGGGAGGGAGAACTGGCAGGGCCCTCCGAACCCCCGCTGACCTTCGAAGGCGCCCAGAACCAAAACGCTTGGGTCCAGGCTCATGTTCACCAGCACCCTCACTTCGGCCCAACTGTCCTCTCGATGCACAGGTGGTGTATCTGGCCTGCGTGGCTCCTGGGGGCTAACCCTAACCATAGGTCGGCCCCCGAGGGGCCCTTCCCCAGGGGCCTGGCGTCGCAACGCTGGGGATGGGGACCCCGTGCCCAAGTGCCGGACTCACCCTGCTGCCCTTCAGCCACCCAAGCCGCTAGGGGACCACGGGTCAATCAGGACAATAGAACGTGCAGGGACCTCCGAGCCCGCGCTGACCTTCAAAGGCCCCACGTGCAAAAACCTTGGCTCCCATGCTCCTGCTCCCAGCGCCCTCACCTCGGCCCGCCCCTCCACATGATTCAGAGCCGGTGGATAGGGCCTGCCAGGCTCCTGGGGGCTAACCAAAACCCTAGGTCGGCCCCGTGGGGCACATCCCTAGGGGCCTGGCTCTGCAACGCTGGGGATTGGTGACTCAGAGCCCCAGAGCCTGACTCACACTGCCGCACTATCACCACCTGGGCCGCTAGGGGCGCCGCCGGTCATTCAGGGAGAGAGAAGGGGCAGGGACTTCTGAGCCCATGGTGACCTTCAAAGGCTCCCCGCACCAAAACGCTGGTGCCCACGCTCCCACTCCCCAGCGCCCTCAACTCGGCCCGCCCTTCTACTCGCCACACAGCGGGCAGATAGGGCCTGCTGGCCTCCTGGGGGCTAATCCGAACCCTAGGTCGGCCCCCCAGGGGCCCCTCCCAAGGGTCCTGGTGCCGCTACACCAGGGATCGGGGACCCCAAGCACCAGAGCCAGACACACCCTGCCGCAACCCCTCCACCCACGCCACAAGGGGCGCCGCCAGTCATTCACGGCGGGAGAAGGGACAGGGCCCTGGAGAAACCGGAGACATCTGAAGCCTCCCGCGCCAAAATGCAGGGGCCCAGGCTCCCGCTCGCCAGCGCCTTTACCTATGCCCACCAACCTCTCGCTGCCCAGCCAGAGGATTGGGCCTGCCGGCCTCCTGGGTGCTAACTCTAACCCTAGGTCGGCCCACGAGGAGCCCCTCCCAAGGGGCCTGGCCCTGCAACGCTGGGGATTGGGGATCCCCGAGCCTCAGCGCGGGACTCACCCTGCCGCCCCACTGCCAACGGAGCCGCTAGGGGCGTCGCTGGTTATTCAGGGCAGGAGAAAGGGCAGGGCCCTCCGAGCCATGGCAACATTCGAAGGCCCAGGGTGCCAAAATGCTGGGGACCACCCTCCTGCTGGGCATCGCCCTCAACCTGGCCCACACCTCCGCTCCTCGCACAGCCAGCGACTCGGGCCTGCCGGCCTCCTGGGCGCTAACCCTAACCCTAGGACAGCCCCTGAAGCTCCCTTCCTAAGGGGCCTGGAGCCGCAACGCCGGGGATTGGGGACCCCCAGGCCCCAGCGCCGGATGCACGGTGCCGCCCCGCCCCACACGGGCCGCTAGAGGCCCCGCCATTCATTCAGGGTGGGAGAACTGGAGGGCCCTCCGAACCGCTGCCGACATTCGAAGGCGCACCGAACCAAAACCCTCGGGCCCAGGCTCATGTTCACCAGCACCCTCACCTCGGCCCAACTCTCCGCTCGACGCACAGGTGGTGTATCGGGCCTGCGGGGCTCCTGGAGGCTAACCCTAACCAGAGATCGGCCACGGAGGGGCACTTCCCAAGGGGCCTGGCATCACAACGCTGGGGATGGGGATCCCGAGCTCATGTGCCGCACTCACCCTGCTGCCCTTCAGCCACAAGAGCCAATAGAGGCCCCGCCAGTCAATCAGGGCAAGAGATCGGGCAGGGCCCTCCGAGCCCACGCTGACCTTTGAAGTCTCCCCGCGCAAAAACGTTGGCTCCCAGGATCCTGCTCGCCAGCGCCCTCACCTAGGCCCACCCCACCGCTTGCTTCAGAGCTGGTGGAGAGGGCCTGCCGGGCTCCTGGCAGCTAACCAAAACCCTAGGTCGGCCCTGAGGGGACATCCCAAGCGGCCTGGCTCTGCAATGCTGGGGATTGGTGACTCAGAGCCCCAGAGCGGGACTCACCCTGCCGCACTGTCCCCACCTGGGCCGCTAGGGGCGCCGCGGGTCATAGAGGGCGAGAGAAGGGCAGGGCCTTCTGAGTCCCCGGTGACCTTCAAAGGCTCCCCATGCCCAAACGCTGGTGCCCACGCTCCCGCTCCCCAGCGCCTTCACCTCGGGCCGCACCTCAGCTCGCCGCACAGTGTGCGGTTGGGCCTGACGGTCCCCTGGGGGCTAACCCTAACCCTAGGTCGGCCCCCCAGGGGCCCCTCCCAAGGGTTTTGGTGCCACTACCCCAGGGATCTGGAACCCCAAGCCCCAAAGCCAGACTCACCCTCCCACAACGCTGCCACCCGGGCCGCGAGGGGCGCCGCCGGTCATTCAGGGCGGGAGAACTGACAGGGCCCTAAGGAAACCAGCAACATTTGAAGACTCCCGCGCCAAAATGCAGGGACCCATGCTTCTGCTCGCCAGAGCCTTTACCTGGGCCCGCGCACCTCTCACCGCCCAGGCATAGGATTGGGCCTGCCGGCCTCCTGGGTGCTAACTCTAACCCTAGGTCGGCCCAGGAGGAGCCCCTCTCAAGGGGCCTGGCGCCGCAACAGTGGGGATTGGGGACCCCAAGGCTCAGCACAGGACTCACCCTGGCGCCCAGCCACCACCCGGGGGCTTGGGATGCTGCCGTTCATTCAGGGTGGGAGAATGGGCAGGGCTCTCTGAGACAGGGCGACCTTCAAAGGCCCACCGCGCCAAAACGCCTGGGTCCATGCTTCCGCTCGCCAGCGCCCTCACCTCGGACCGGGTCTCCGCACACCGCACAGCCAGCCGATCAGGCCTGCTGGCCTCCTGGGGGCTAACCCTAAGCATAGGTCGGCCCCCGAGGGGCCCTTCCCAAGGGGCCTGGCATCGCAACGCCGGGGATTGGGGACCCACAAGCCCCAGCACCGGATGCACCCTGCCGCCCCGCCTCAGACGGGCCGCTAGGGGCGCCGCCATTCACTCATGGTGGGAGAACTGGCAGGGCCCTCCGAACCCCCGCCCACATTCGAAGGCGCCCGGAACCAAAACGCTTGGGCCCAGGCTCATGTTCACCAGCACTCTCACCTCGGCCCAGCTCTCCCCTCGACGCACAGGTGGTGTATCGGGCCTGCGGGGCTCCAGGAGGCTAACCCTAACCATAGGTCGGCCTCCGAGGGGCCCTTCCCAAGGGGCCTGGCGTCGCAACGCTCGGTATGGGGACCCCGAGCCCATGTGCCGGACTCACCCTGCTGCCCTTCAGCCACCCGAGCCGCTAGAAGCCCCGCCAGTCAATCAGGGCAGGAGATCGGGCAGGGCCCTCCGAGCCCACGCTGACCTTTGAAGGCTCCCCGTGCAAAAACGTTGGCTCCCAGAATACTGCTCACCAGCGCCCTCACCTCGGCCCGCCCCTCCGCTTGCTTCAGAGCTGGTGGATAGGGCCTGCCGGGCTCCTGGCAGCTAACCAAAACCCTAGGTCAGCCCTGTGGGGACATCCCAAGCGTCCTACCTCTGCAACGCTGGGGATTGGTGAGTCAGAGCCCCAGAGCCAGACTCACCCTGCCGCACTGTCCCCACCCAGGCCGCTAGGGGCGCCGCCGGTCATAGAGGGTGAGAGAAGGGCAGGGCCTTCCAAGCCACCAGTGACCTTCAAAGGCTCCCCGCGCCAAAACGCTGGTGCCCACGCTCCCACTCCCCAGTGCCCTCACCTCAGCCCACACCTCTGCTCACCTCACAGTGTGCGGATTAGGCCTCACGGTCTCCTTGGGGTAACCCTAACCCTACGTCGGCCCCCCAGGGGCCCCTCCCAAGGGTCCTGGTGCCACTACACCGGGGATCTGGGACCCCAAGCCCCAGAGCCAGACTCACCCTCCCACAACGCTGCCACCCGGGCCACTAGGGGCGCCGCCAGTCATTTAGGGCGGGAGAACTGACAGGGCCCTGGAGAAACCAGCAACATTTGAAGCCTCCTGCGCCAAAATACAGGGACCCATGCTTCTCCTCGCCAGAGCCTTTACCTGGGCCCACGCACCTCTCGCCGCCCAGCCAGAGGATTGGGCCTGCCGGCCTCCTGGGTGCTAACTCTAACCCTAGGTCGGCCCAGGAGGAGCCCCTCCCAAGGGGCCTGACTCCGCAACAGTGGGGATTGGGGACCCCAAGGCTCAGCACAGGACTCACCCTGGCGCCCAGCCACCACCCGGGGGCTTGGGGTGCTGCCGTTCATTCAGGGTGGGAGAATGGGCAGGGCGCTCTGAGATACGGCGACCTTCAAAGGCCCACCGCGCCAAAACGCCCGGGCCCACGCTCCCGCTCGCCAGTGCCCTCACCTCGGACCACGTCTCCGCACACCGCACAGCCAGCCGATCAGGCCTGCTGGCCTCCTGGGGGCTAACCCTAAGCATAGGTCGGCCCCCGAGGGGCCCTTCCCAAGGGGCCTGGCATCGCAACGCCAGGGATTGGGGACCCACAAGCCCCAGCACCGGATGCACCCTGCCGCCCCGCCTCAGACGGGCCGCCAGGGGCGCCACCATTCACTCATGGTGGGAGAACTGCCAGGGCCCTCCGAACCCCCGCCCACCTTCGAAGGCGCCCCGAACCAAAACGCTTGGGCCCAGGCTCATGTTCACCAGCACCCTCACCTTAACCCAACTCTCCGCTCGACGCCCAGTTGGTGTACCGGGACTGCTGGCCTCCTGGGGGCTAAACCTAACTGTAGGTCGGCCCCTGAGGGGCCCTTCCCAAGTGGCCTTGTGCCGCAACGCCGGGGATGGGGACCCCAAGCCCAAGTGTGGACTCACCCTGCTGCCCTTCATCCACCCCTGCCGCTAGGGGCCCCACCGGTCATTCTGAGCGGGAGAACGGGCAGGTCCTCGGAGCCCCCGCAGACACTAACTCTTTGCTCATGCTCAGTCTCGCCAGTGCCCTCACCTCGTCCCAAACCTCCGCGTGCCGCACAGCAGCTGATCAGGTCCACCGGCCTCCTGGGGTTAACCATAACCCTACATGATCCCCAAGGGTCCCCTCCCAAGGGGCTTGGCGATGCAACGCCGGGGATTGGGGACCCCAAACCTCAGCACCTGACTCACCCTGCTGCCCAGCCGCCACCCGGGGGCCTGGGGTGTTGCCGTTCATTCAGGTCGGGAGAACAGGCAGGGCCCTTGGAGACACAGCGACCTTCGAAGGCCCCCCCCGCGCAAAAACACCCAGGCCCACCCTCCCACTCACCAGCGCCCTCTCCTCGGTCCGCCACTCCACTCTCCACACAGCTGGCGAATAGGGCCTGCTGGCCTCCTGGGGGCTAAACCTAACCCTAGGTTGCACCAGAGGGGCCTCTCCCAAGGGGCCTGGCGCCACAACGCCGGGGATTGGGGACCCCCAAGCCCCAGCGCCAGATGCACGCTGCTGCTCCGCCCCACACGGGCCGCTAGGGGCGCCACCGTTCATTCAGGGTGGGAGAAGGGGCAGGGATCTCCGAGCCCCCACCTATGTTCCAAGTCTCCCCGAATCAAAACACTTGGGCCCAGGCTCATGTTCACCAGCACCCTCAACTCGGCCCGCACCTCCGCTCCTCGCACAGCCAGCGACTCGGGCCTGCCGGCCTCCTGGGCGCTAACCCTAACCCTAGGACGGCCCCTGAGGGTCTCATCCTAAGAGGCCTGGAGCCACAACGCCTGGGATTGGGGACCCCCAAGCCCCAGTGCCGGATGCACGCTGCCGCTCCACCCCACACGGGCCGCTAGGGGCGCCGCCATTCATTCAGAGTGGGAGAACTGGCAGGGCCCTCTGAACCCCCGCCGACCTTCAAAGGCGCCCAGAACAAAAACGCTTGGGCCCAGGCTCATGTTCACCAGCACCCTCACCTCGGCCCAACTCTCCGCTCGATGCACAGGTGGTGTATCCGGCCTGCGTGGCTCCTGGGGGCTAACCCTAACCATAGGTCGGCCCCCGAGGGGCCCTTCCCAAGGGGCCTGGCGTCACAACGCTGGGGATGGGAACCCCGTGGATCATGCCTGCTGGACTCCTGGTTGCTAACACTAACCCTAGGACGGCCCAGAGGGGCCACTCCCAAAGGGCCTTGCGCTACAACACACGGCATTGGGGACCCCCAAACCGCAGTGCCAGACTCACACTGCCACCCCGCCACCACCCGGGCTGCTAGGGGCTCCACTGGTCATTCAGGGCAGGAGAAAGGGCAGGGCCCTCCGAGCCTCTAGCGACGTTAAAAGGCCCCCGGCGCCAAAACACTGGATACCATACTCCCACTCGCCAGCACCCTCACCTCGGCCCACTCCTCCGCTCACCACACAGCCGGCGCATCAGTCCTGCTGGCCTACTGGGGTCTAACCCTAACCCTAAACCCTAACGCCTAACCTTAAACCCTAAACCTTAACCCCTAACCTAAACCTAACCCTAACCCCTAATCCTTACCCTAACCCTAACCTAACCCTAAACCTAACACTAACCCGGACCCTAACCCATACTCTAACCCTAACTCTAACCCGTACCCTAACCCTAACCCTAACCTGTACCCTAACCCTAACCATAACCCTAACACGTACTCTAACCCGTACCCTTAACCCGTACCCTAACCTTAACCATAAACTGTACCCTAACCTGTAACTTAAACCATACCCTAACCCTAACCGTAACCCTAACAAGTACCCTAACCCGAACCCTAACCTTAACCCTAAATCCTGACCTTAACCCATACCCTAACTCGTACCATAACCCGTACCCTAACCCTACCCGAAACCTAACCCTAACCCATACCCTAACTGTAACCCTAAACCCTAAACCGTAACCCGTACCCTAACCCTAACTAGTACCTTTACCTTAACCTTAACCCATACCCTAACCCGTACCATAACCCATACCCTAACCCGTCCCTTATCCCTAACTCAGACACTAACCCATACCCTAACCCTAACCCGTACCCTATACCTATCCCTAACACGTTCCCTAACCCGTACCCTAACCCTAAACCTACACCGTAACCTAACCTGTACCATAACCCTAAACTGTACCCTAACCCTAATCCGTACCCTAAACCATACACAAATCGGTACGCCAACACTTACCCTAAACCGTACCCTAACCTGTAACCTAAACTGTACCCTAATGCGCACCCTAACCCGTACCCTAACCCTAACCCGTACCCTAAACCTAACCCGTACTCCAACCCTAACCCTAACCCTAAACCGAAACCCTAAACCCTAACCCATACCCTAAACCCTAATCTGTACCCTAACCCATAACCTCCAACCTGTAACCCCTAAACCCAACCCTAATCAGTACCCTCTCCTTACCCTATCCCTAACCCCTACCCTCACCCATACCCTAACCGTAACCCATACCCTAACCTTAACCCATACCCTAATCCGTACCCTAACCCCGGGGATTGGGTACACCTGAGCCCCACCACGGGACTCAGCCTGCCACCCCTCAGGAAACCATGCCCCTTGGGGCGCCACAGAGCATCCCCTGCATGAGAACTGGTAGGGCCCCCCTGAGCCCCCAGTGATCCTCGGCGACCCCCTACACCCCAACCCTGAAGCCCACGCTCATCCCGCCCCACGCCTTCCCTTCAGCTTGCCACTGAGCTCGTCACAGAGCCGGCAGATCAGGCCTGCCGGGTTCCTGGGACCTAGACCTGACCCTAGTTCGGCTGGGTAGGGCCCCTCCCCTGGGGCCCGGTGCCACAGCCCCAGGGACTGGGGACACCTGAGTCCCATTGCAGGACAAAGCCTGCCAGCCCGCAGGAAACCGTGCCCCTTGGGAGGCTGTGGAGCATTCAGGGTGAGAGAACCAGGAGGGCCCCCAGAGCCCCCGGCGAACTTCGGCGATCCCTAAACTCAACCTTGAAGCCCATGCTCACCCCACCCCGCACCCTCACCTCAGCCCGCGGCAGAGCTCACCACATAGTGGGCAGATCTGGCCTGCGGGGTTCCTGGGCCCCAACCATAACCCTAGTTCATCTGTGGAGGGGCCCCTCCCCAGGAGCCTGGAGCCACAGTTGCGGGGACTCAGTACACCTGAGCCCCACAGCAGGACTCAGTCTGCCACCCTCCAGGAAACCGTGCACCTTGGGAGGCCATAGAACATTCAGGGCGGGAGAACCAGGAGGGCCCTCCTGAGCCACCAGCGAACATCGGCGGCCACCCGCACCCCAACCCTGAGGCCCACGCTCACCCTCCCCACACCCTCACCTAAGCCTGTGTAGCTCGACATACAGCCAGCAGATTGGGCCTGAGGGGCTCCTGGGGCCTAACGCTAGCCCTAGCCTGGCCGCAGGTTTGGGGGTCTCCCCAGGAGCCTTACACCGCAGACCTGGGGAATTGGGATATCTGTGCCCCACCGCAGGACTCAGCTTGCCACCCGACAGGAAAACGTGCCCCTTGGGGCTCTACGGAGCCTACAGGGCACGAGAACTTGGGGAGGCCCCCGGAGCCCATCCCTACCTTTGGCAGCCCCCCCCCGTTCCCCAACCCTGAGGCCCATTCCCACCCTCGCCCATGGCCTCCTCTCAGCCCTCCACAGAGCTCGCCGCACAGCTTGCAGATTGTCCCTGCTGGGCTCCTGGACCCTAACCCTTACCCTAGGTTGGCCACAGAGGGGTCCCTCCCTAGGGTCCTGGCACCACACTCCGGGGGATTGGGGACACCCAAGCCCCACCGTAGGACTCAGCCTGCAGCCCACAGTTAACTCCACCATTTTGGGGAACAACAGAGCATTCAGGGCAAGAGAATTGGGGCACCCGCTGAGAGCCCCTTCAGGTGTACCCCGAACTTTGTGGGCCCTTCCAGATGAAACCCCAAGGCTCACACTCACCGGCCATTGTGCCGTCATGTCACTCGGCCGGGGAGTTCTCTGAGCACTGGGCAGTTCGGACCTGCTGTCTCTTGAGGCCTAACCTAACCCTGGGTCCTCAGCTGAGGGTCCCTCCCTGTTTGCCTGCCTCCAAGGCACCAGGCATTGGGCTCACCTCTGCACGACTAGAGGAATCAGCCTGCCCCACGGCAGGAAACTGTCCATTTGGGGCTGTAGAAAGGATTCATTGGAAAATCGGAGGGCCCCCCTCAGCCCATCCCAGGCAACCCCCACTTTCAGAGATCTCCCCGGATCCAATTAGTAGCTTCACACTGACCTTTAAACTTGCTCTCCATGGAGAACTTTTGAAATTCTCCACACTTCCAACCAATGGCATCATCCAGCTTCAGAGCCTTACCCAGCTTTAGGTCTTGAGATGGATTAAAATGGGAAGTCCCTTCACTGATGACGACGTACTGGTGACCAAAAGATACATGCAGAAATGCTTCATATCACTTGGCTTTAGGGAAATGCAAATCTAAACCCCTATAAATGCCATATAACACGAGGCTGAATATCTAAAAATAAGAAGACATGAAACTATACATGTTGGAGAGGATGTGGAGAAATGGGAACCCTCTTACACCCCTATACGAATGCAGTCCGGTACAACCACTATTGAAAATGGTACAGAGTTTCCTCAAGAAGTTATAAATATAGCTACCCTATGTCCCAGGAATTGCACTACTGGGTATTTACCCCAAAGAGACAGAGGTAGTGAAGAAGGGACACATGCACCCCAGTGTTCATAGCAGCAATATCCATAATAGACAAGCTGTGGAAGGAGTGCAGATGAGCATGGATAGATGAATGGATAAAGAAGATGTGGATCATATATATAATGGAATATTACTCAGCCATCAGAAAGGATGAATACTTACCATCACACCGACCTGGGTGGAGCTGGAGGGTATTATGCTGAGTGGAATAAGTCAATGAAAGAAAGACAATGATCATATGCTTTCACTCCTATGTGGAATATCAGAAACAAGGAAGAAGACCATAGGGGAAGGAAGGGAAAATAGAATGGGAAGTCATCAGAGAGGGAGAAAACCCATGATAGACTCATAACTATCGCAAGAAACTGATGAATGTGGGAGGAGAAGTTGGGGGGGATGTAACTGGGTGAGTAGCATTAAGGAGGTCACACGATACAATGAGCACTGGGTGTTACACACAACTGAAAATTTATTGAAGACTACATTTGAAACTGTAAGTTGGCTAACTGAATTTAAATTAAAGAACAAAAGACTTCGAATAAACAATCCTAAACATTTGTATGGAACCACTAAAGATTCCGAACAGCCAGTGCAATGTGGAAAAGAAAAACAAAGCTGGAGGACTCACAATTTCAGATTTCACGTTATACTACAAAGCTGCAGTCATCCTAACAAGACAGTACGGCACAAAAATAGACACAGCGACCAAAGGAACAGGATACAAGTTCAGACAGAAACCCACAATTATGTGGTCCATGAATCTTCCACAAAGCAAGCAACGATATCAAAAGGGAAAAGGACATTCTCTACAACAAATGGTGTTGGGAAAACTAGACAGCTACGCACAAAAGAATGAAATTAGACTGCTTTCTTACACAATAAAGACAAACACAAAACAGTTTCAAGACCTCAATATGAGACCTGAATCCATAAAAATCCTACAGGAGGGAAGACAGTAACTTCTTGACATGGACCATACCAACGTTTTTCTAGACTGTGACCTGAGGCAAAGGAAATGAAAGCAAAAATAAACTATTGGGAATACAGCAAAATAAAAAGTTTCCACACGGCAGAAGAACAATGAAAATGTAAAAATAATAAGACAACCTACTCAAATGGAGAAGATAGTTGCAAAGATCATATGCAATAAAGGGATAGTGTCCAAAACATATACAACTGATACTACTCGACCCCCCAAAAAACAAATAATCCAGTTAAAAAATAGGCAGAGGACATGGACAGACATTTCTCCAAAGAAGAAATACAAATGGCCAACAGTCCCGTGAAAAGATGTTCACCATCACCCATCATCAGGAAAATGTAAATCCAAAGGACAATGAGGTAATATCTCAAACCTGTCAGAATGGCTAACATCAAAAGCACAACAAAGAGCAGGTGTTGGGAGGATGTGGATAAAGGGGAATCCTCGCAAACTGTGGGTGGGAATGCAAACTGTGGTGGCCACCGTGGAAAACAGTATGAAGGTTCCTCAAAAAATTAAATATAGAACTACCCTACGATCCAACAATCACACTACTCGTATTTACCCAAAGAATAGGAAAAGAGTAACTTAAAAGGATACGTGCACCCCTATGGTTCTTGCACCATTATTTACAATATCACAATATGGAAGCAACCCAAGTGTCTGTAGAAAAATTGACAAATGAGAGGATAGATGTGAGTATTCACACACACACACACACACACACACACACAATGGAGTATTACTCGGCTTGAAAAAGAATGAAACCTTGCCATTTGCAGACACATGGATGGAGCTAGAGAGTATTATCCTAACTAAAATCAGTCAGTCAGAGAAAGACAAATACCATACGATGTCACTCTAATGGGGAATTTAAGAAACAAACAAAAATAAATAACTAAAAGAGAAAAAGGAGACACACCAAAATACAAACTCTTAACAATAGAGAAGAAACGGATGGTTACCAGAGAGGAGGTGGATAGAGGGATGAGTGAAATAGATGCAGGGGATTAAGAGGACGCTTTTCTTTTTTTTTTTTTTTTAAAGATTTTATTTATTTATTTGACAGAGATAGAGACAGCCAGCGAGAGAGGGAACACAAGCAGGCGGAGTGGGAGAGGAAGAAGCAGGCTCATAGCAGAGGAGCCTGATGTGGGGCTCAATCCCATAACGCTGGGATCACGCCCTGAGCCGAAGGCAGACGCTTAACCGCTGTGCCACCCAGGCGCCCCAAGAGGACGCTTTTCTTGATGACCACTGAGTAATATATAGAATTACTGAATCACTCTATTGTACACCTGAAACGAATGTAACACTGTATGTTAGCTCTACTGGAATTAAAATAAATTTTAAACAAGATTTTTCTTTCAGGAACCTCTTTGAAAAAGCTTTTCCTGTGCAATGTGCATAAGCCCTACTTGGGAGGATTCACTCTACAATAATTATTCACTCCATGCCTCAAATTCAGATTTCACTGAGTTCTTACCATGGATTCCAGCCCACGGGAGCCATGGTCCTTTTCAGTCCAGGCTCAGCACCTATGCATTCAAGATTGGAAGTAGAGACACATGTCACTTCACAGTCCAGAAAGCTATTATTGTTTCTGTTTCAGTGTGAGAGAGTCACAGGCTTTGGGACAGGTTTCCGAGCAGGTTTATTATGGATCCTGGATCTCTACTTCAATGTTCATTGCCTGGATCCATTTGGGTAATAGGTTCCCTATGGATGGGCTTGCTTCCAAGCACATACATGGAAGATGCAAATGTGAGTGGGCTTGGTGCGGGACAGGAAGAAGACCAAAAACAGACAAGGGTCCGACCTCTCCCCTGATCCAGGAACTGCTACGGGAGAGGGTACGGGAGGTAGAATCCATGCAAAACTCCAAGGTCACCAGCTGAACACAGGAGGCATAAGTCAAGGGATCTGGAGATGCAGGGGTTGAAGGCTGCTCTGAGCTACCTCTGGGAGGAAGGGAGGGAAGGAATGAGAAGGAGACACTGCCTACCCCTGGCCCATGCCACCTGCCCACCAACATGCATCAGTCTATGAGCTGCCACAGCCTGGGCTCAGGATGGGCTGGCTCGGGTTCCACAATCCTCACTGGGACAGCTGGCCCCAGGGCTCAGAGACATGCTGAGGGAGATGAGAGGGAAAGCTGCCCCACCCAGGTCATCCCCTCCTTGACCAGACATGCCTTCAGAACTGCTAAAAAAGAAAAAACCCACTAACGGGGTTGAAAGACATGCCATGGATGAATTAAGGCATAGAGATATGTAAAATAACATTCATTTTTAAGTTCAGAGCTGTCATCTCAGGAAGTGGGGAGAGCTTCCCTGAAGAAGACTGAGGGGAGGGCAGGCCATGCTGAAGAGGGAGACATGGCTCTACTGATTGGGGACCAGCAGCCCCCTTCCAGGGCAGGGCATCATCCTCGCATCACAGGAGATCCATGGAAGTGTTCCATCAGGGCCAGATATTTGTCTCAAGAAGGCTACCCTGGCATCGGACTGCACAGGGCACGAGGGACAAGGGCCAGATGGAGGACGGACAATACGCCGGAGGCCATGGGGCAAGAGCAGAGGCACATGACCTTGAAGATGATGATGAAAAGCAGGAGGTGGCTGCATTGAGCTGGCCCGAAAGTACCATGGGAGCAGTGCCCACAGCTACACTGACTGGGTGCCTTCTGTGCCCGGTGTGGCTGACTTTTTGTGCTCCAGACTAGTCCTGACCACAACTCTAGGAAGTGTGCACCACCCCCGGCAGCCTCTCCCCTTGCAGCTGTTAGGAATCATGGTCACAGACCCTGGTCAGCTTTCCTGGAAACCAAGCAGTGGCTCCCCCTCACGCTGCACCACTGGTGGTGGTCCAGTGCAACCCTCGTGCCTGGCCAGACACTGATGTCTACCTGTCTCCACACAAATCCACAGACAGGAGGGTGTCCCTGAATTCCACAGCACCTGATGAGACAGATCCATAGAACCCAACACCAAGTGGGACACTCGGGACCTCACCTATGGTCATGGAGCTCACCATACCTTATTTCTGTCACTTCCCACAGAAAGCCTGGTTCTGATCCCCCACAATACCATACATCCTGGTTGCTGACCTGGGGTCATGCCATGAACACACATGGCATCTTTCTTTAAGTGAAGGCTATGCCTACACCTCCTAGAAAATATTTCTAATGAAGTACAAGTCCATCAGGACTATGGTGTGAACGGTAGCACACAGCCTGCATGGTAGTAGTCAGTAATTCTAACAAGGGTTATCCCCACCCCCCATCTCATAAAACCTTCCTCCTGCCCACTGAACTCATGGTCTGCCCACAGAAAACCCTCCAGGAAACAAACCTTTCATCTGAATGCTCTCTTGACCTTCTGCTTCAAATCTTGTCCAACTACAATGATATGAAACTAGAAATCAGTCTCAAGAAAAAAATGGGACAGTCAAAAATAGGTGGAGATTTTTGGGGCCTGGGTGGCTCAGTCGTTAAGGATGTGCTTTCAGCTCAGGTCGTGATCCCAGGATCCTGGGATCTAGCCCCGAATCAGGCTCCTTGCTCAGTGGGAAGCCCGCTTCTCCCTCTCCCACCCCGCTGCTTGCGTTCCCTCTCTCGCTGTCTCACTCTCTGTCAGATACTTAAATGATCTTAAAAAAATATGTGGAGATTTAACAACATGCTACTGAACCAACAGTCAAAGAAGAAATCAAAAAAAATTTAGAAGTACCTTGACACTGATGAAAAAGACAACCTATAAAAACTTATGGGATGCAGCAAAAGTAGCTTTATGGGGGATATTCATAGAAATTCAAGTCTTCATCAATCCATGAGAATGCTCTCCAATAAACAACCTGATTTATGTGGTAAAGAATTAAAAAAAAAAAAAACAACCAACAAAGCCCCAAATTAGTAGAAATAAGGAAATAACAAAAAGGAAGGCATAAATAAATCCAACAGAGATGAAAAAGACAAAAAAAAAAAAACAATGAAAATGAGAGCTGCCTTTTTTGGAAAGAAAAACAAACTGACAAACTTAGCTAGACTCACCAAGAAAGACAGAGGACTCGAATACAATCAGGAAAGAAAGATAATGGATTCCTGTATCATATCAAAATCAAAAGAACTCTTCAACTTTGGACACAATAACTTCTTGCAAGCCACATCTCTAAAGGCAAAGGAAATAAAAGCAAAAATGAATTATTGGCACTTCATCAGGATAAAAACTTCTGCTCGGCAAAGCAAACGATCAACAAAACAAAAAGGCAACCTATGGAATTGAAGAAGATATCTGCAAATGATATTACAGATAAAGGGCTGGTATCCAAGATCTATAAAGAACTCCTCAAACTCGACACCCAAAAAATGGGCAGAAGACACAAAGAGATTCTTCTCCAGAGAAGACATACAAATGGCCAACAGACACATGAAAAAATGCTCCACATCACTTGCCATCAGGCAAATACAAATCAAAACGACAATGAGATACCACCTTACACCAGTTAGAATGGTTAAAATTAACAAGGCAGGGGGCACCTGGGTGGAACACCGGTTAAGCGTCTGCCTTCAGCTCAGGGCATGATCCTGGCGTTATGGGATCGAGTCCCACAACAGGCTCTCTGCTGTGAGCCTGCTTCTTCCTCTCCCACTCCCCCTACTTGGGTTCCCTCTCTCGCTGGCTGTCCCTATCTCTGTTGAATAAATAAATAAATTCTTAAAAAAAAAAGGAGGGCACTTGTCATAATGAGCACTAGGTGTTATATGCAAACAATGAATCATGGAACACTACATCAAAAACAAATGAAGTACTGTAGGGTGAATAACAATTTTAAAAAAAGAGAAAGATATGAAATCCATACAGAAAAACTGGCACAATTTGCAAATGACATGAAATCTCGAAAGATTCCACAAAAAAAACCTGTTAGAATAAAAAAATTCAAGAAAGCTGCAGGATATAAAGTCAATATGCAGAGACCTGTTGTCATTATTTTTTTCAAATTTTATTTATTTATTTGACAGGAAGAGAAAAAGCACGAACAGGGGGAGTGTCAGAAAGAGGGAAAAGCAGACCCTTGCTAAGCAGGGAGCCCAACACGGGGCTCGATCCCAGAACTCTGGGATCATGACCTGAGCTGAAGGTAGACGCTTCCATTATGGAGCCACCCAGATGACCCAACTTCTTGCATTTCTGTATACTGATGACACACTTTCGCAAAGAGAAATTAAAAAAGCAACGCCATTTACAATTCCATAAAAAAAATCTAGGAATAAAAGTAACCAAGAATGAGAAAGACATAGTACACTCAACACATGGCAGAAAAGAAATGAAAAATATGTGTGTCGAGGGGGGCAGAATGTATGGGTCAAAGATTTGGAAGGCAACACAAACAAATGGTAGCATACGCCATGCTCCTTAACTGGAAGAGTTAATTATGTGAACATGTCCATCGTACCCAAAGCAATCGACAGATGTGATGAAATGCCTATCTGAATTCCTGTGTCATTATTCAAGGAAATAGAAAACAGTCCTCAAACTTATATGGAATCACAAAAGACACCAAATCCACAAAGCAACCTGGAGAAAGAGGTGCAGTCAACACACTCCTGGATTTCAAGCAGGATTATAAAGCTGTTGTCATCAAAACAGGATGGTACTGGCATAAACACAGACACCAGGTCAGTGGAACAGTACAGAAAGCTCAGAAACTTACCCACATGTAGATGATCCTAACTTACGACACAGCAGCAGAAGATATGCCATGAGGGAAGGACTGTCTCTTCAGTGAGCGGTAACAGGCAAATGGACACTAAATGCAGAAGAATATAACTGGGTCACTTTCTTACACCACACACAAAATTTTTAATGGATGAATGATTTGAACATAAGACCTGAATCCATAAACCTCCAAGAAGACACAGGTACTAAGTCTCTCGACATTGGTTTTGGCAAAGAGTCTTCAGATCGGACACCAAATGCAAAGGCAACAAAAGCAAAAATAAACAAGTGGAACAACATTAAACTGAAATCTTCCACACAGCAACAGAAACCAGCAAAAACTTAAAAGGCCACTGACCCAATAAGAAAAAAATATCTGCGAATCATATGTGTGAGAAGAGGCTAATATCCAAAATACACACAACACTCATGCAAATCAAAACAAAACAAAAAAACTATATAAAAAATGGGAGGAATATGTGAATAGATACTTTCCAAAGATGGCACACAGGTGCCAACAGACAGAAAAAGTTGTTCGACATCACTAATCATCGTCAGAGAAACATCAGTCAAACCCACAATCGGCTATCCTCTCACAACTGTTGGAACAGCAATTGTCCCAGAGACAGACACCAGGTGGGGTCAAGGGTGTGCAGACGAGGAGACACTGTGCACTGTTGGTGGGAATGGAAATTGGTGCAGCCACTGTGACAAACGGTATGGAGGTTCCTGAAAAAATAAATACAACTACCCCATGACTCAGTAATGGCTCTATTGAGTATTGATTTGAAGAACACAAAAATGCTGCCTCAAAAAGACAGATGCACTCCCACGTTCACTGCAGCATTATTCACAAGAACCAGACATGGAAACACAGACCTTGGGGGCCTTATGCCAAGTAACTCAGACACAGAAAGACCAATACCAGATGCTCTCATGTACATTCCACGTGGAATAAACAAATACTGAACGCATAGATACTGAGAGCAGGTTGGTAGGTGCCAGATTTGGGGATGGGGTGGTAGAAACGGGTGAAGGTGGTCAAAGTCTCAATGTTTGAGTGAGAAAATCCTACAGTCATGAAATGTTCTGTCAGGCATGGAGACTAAAACTAATCCCGCAGCATGGGGTATAGGTTTCCCTGCTCTTTGAAAGTACAGGGCTTCTGAGAAACCTTGCACAGCAGAAATGGTGTCAAGAAGGAATGACCATTAATTTAAACGAACAATTAGACAGTGTGCTCAGACTCCAAAATTCCTTCTCTTTGGCTTTTCATAGGCCTCAGCACACAAGTTTCTAACAGAGGCCCAGCATAAATGAAGATGAAGCACAGCAGAAGCTTACAGACACAATTCAAAGTGCTGGTGGCTGGATGCAGAGAGCGGTTCCCAGAGGAAGGAGCTGGTTGGGGTGCACGCCGCCTCTGTTGTGCTTCTCCCCAAAACAGATGCTGAACACGATTCTCACTGTTCACCTTTTTTCATAAGAGGGAAATCCTCTTCAGGTCTCTTCCTCTTACTGAAGCTGGGTAATAACATAGTTCTTTCAAGAAAGCCCAGTGTCTTACTGTGAACGTTTAAAAAGTGGGGTATACTTGTACTTGAGCATTGCTGAGGGAGGAGATGTGAAAGGTTCTCCCAGACACAAACCTCAGCAGATCCACCGGGAAAGGCACCTTCCTCAGCATGCAGAACACGGACTACCTCCTACCCCCTGAGTAACCCTCTCCTTCCTCTCGATCAGGACAACCCACAACACCTGAGAGTTACCCCAATTCCTCTGTTCTCCTGCTCCTAATAGTTATCCCATCAGCAAATCCTGTGAGCTCCATCTTCAAAATGGACCCAGAATAGTTCTAACCACTCCATCCAAGGCCACCTGTCTGGTCCCAAGTGCCTGAGTTCCTGGAAAAGCTTCGTCATTGACCTGCCTTGCCATCTTCAACCCTCTGTCATCTGTTCTCAACACTGTAGCCAGGATGGCCCAGTGAAACAGCATCTCAAGGGGTTATAGCCCTGGAATAGCTTTCTGTCACACTCTTTCACCTCTCTGAGCTCATGTCCTAAGCTGTCTCCTGTGGCCACAGGGTCTTCTTGTTGCTCCTGGACATAACAGGAATTCTCCTGCCCCAGAGACTTTGCACATGCTTTCCCTTCTCTTCAGAATGCTCTTCATGTGTTCTCACTCACCTTTCGAGAAGTGTGAATTGGAGTGACAGGGACAGAAGATGAGGCTGTGTGTTGGGTGAGGCTGGTGGCCCAGAAGAAGGTTCTCTGCCAGCTCTCCGCCTGTGCCTCACTTGTCCTCAACCAGGAACTTGCACACAGCCCTCACCTGCCACAACTCTCATCCAGGAGACCAACATCCACCCCTGGAGCCCACCCTGCCCACACCCTGCTGCAGAATGCATTCAGCTCTCCTCTGAGACCCCTGTCAGCTTTACCCAGACCTGGAACTCCCCTGTCTCCTGCAAAGCTCCCGGATTCCTCCTCTTCTTCCAAAATAACACTGGCGCAAGGCTTTCATGAGAAAGCTATAATGCTAACTAATGAAAGGTTCACACCTACTTTCCCCTTCTGTTGCCTTTCTCTCCACCTTCTTTCCTACCTGTGCAAACTGTAACATACCAGTGGAACATGAACATGCTCTGAGATCTGAATCTTTCATTGCAGCTTTCTGAGGACTCCTTATGTGATAAGAAACTAGTGTATCCTACAACAGGGTGTTTTCCATCTATCCTCTATAGAATAGTACAGCCCAAATCACTACAATTTTACCTCACTCTTCATGAAGCAGAACACTTTTTTGCTTTCTTCTCTTACTTATATTCCAGTTAGTTCACATGCCATGGAATATTCGCTTCAGGGGTAGGATTTAGTGATTCCTCATCTGCATACAGTACCCAGTGCTCATCACAAGTGCCCTCCTTAATACCCCTCACCCATTTAACTCTTCCTCCCATGTCCCTGTCCTGCAGCAACACTCAGTTTCTTCTCCAAGGTTGAGTCTATTTCCTTGTTTGCCTCTCTCATCACCCCTCAACTCTGTTCATCTATTTTCTGTCTGAAATTCCACAAGTGTGAGAGATAGGATATTTGTCTTTCCTCACTGATTTTGCTTAGCTTAATATACTCTAGATCCATCCACATCCTTGCAAATGGTAAGATTTCATTCTTTTTGAAGCTGGGTCATAATCCATTATATATATACATATATATATATGTATCCCACATCTGCTTTATCCATTCATCAGTGCATGGACTTTGGGTTTCTCTCCATAGTTTGGCTACTGTGGACATTGGTGCTATAAACATCATAGTGCATGTTCCCCCTTTGAATCTGCATTTCTGTATCCTTTGGGTAAATACCTAGGAGAGCAATTGCTGGATCATGTGGTTGTTCAATGTTTAACTTTTTGAGGAACCCCCACACTGTTTCCCAGACTGGCTGCACAACTTTGCATTCCCACCAACAGGATGGGAGGGTTCCCCTTTAAGCAGAACATTATCTGCCGGCAATTTCATAAGAGGAAACAAAACCTCTGGGAGATGCACCCAGGGTCAGGCAAGCAGTTGCAGACTTCACCCCAAGGCTCCTGACGCCAAGCCCCTTGAAGCCACCAGCATGCCACTATTCAAAAGAATTCCCAGACTCTCCTTCTGACTCCACCGCCAAAGAAACTACAGAGAGAATATGGCACCTCAAAATATTGAGATAATACATTTAGTAAAACTAGAAAGTCAAGCTCAACTTTTAAACAGGAATAGGCCGCCTTGGATAATTTTCAATTTTCCCACCACCCTAATTTTAACTCTTCTGATGAATAAACTAATCAATGATGAAACATCACCTTTGTCAAATGACATCATCCAAGTCTGTATCAGATGAAAAAAAGCCACCTAACCCTAGATGCTGGCCACTCAACCATATCTTAGGCCCAACTGAATAAACACTGTTAGATGAAGGAAGAAATTAGATGTTACAAACAGGCACAGAGTGAATCTCACCTCCCCTTTCTAATAAAAGAGGGTTCTTAGGAAACAGATGGTCAAAATACATTTGTAAGCAATAAATGGACAGAGAAATTGTGATTCCCTGCAAAGTTCTACCAGCACGGAAACTAAGTAATTCTTGCACCAAACCCAGAATGCTGACAGCTACTTCAATTTTACTTTGTGGCTCCACTAGAGAAAAGAGAAAAGCCCAGGAGGTTTTGGGATAATGAGAGGTTTTACCTCCAGCCCTGACATAGTTAGGACATTTTGCTAAACATACCTGTGCTTTCTCTAAACACTGGCGTCCTGTGACAAGCTGCCTCGCTGACTCTGATGCTGACCTTCAAAACCTCGGGTGTCTTGGAGCCAGAGCAAGAAGTGCTGTCAGCTGGGAGAAGAAGGCACCTCTGACCTAAAGCCTGCACACCTGCTTTGGTTTCTGGGCGAAGGGGCAACACATACTTGTTGTTTAGCAGTAATTATCTTCATTCTCAATAGACCAATGAGCTTGCCTTTTCTGGAAGGCAGACTTACTCTTCTAAAGAAACCCTCAATTCGTCTATTCCCAATGCAACTAGAGTGAAACATTTATTTCTCACTTAAATAGAAAACACTGTTATTGTCGACACTGCGTGAATGAACTTTTAAAAACATTTTAGAGAGAAAGGAAGAGACCTTTATTCAAACCCAAGTCAGGACAACTGTCTGGGAGACACAATCTTCACCAAGAAGGGAGTGCTCCGGGGAAGGAACATTTGGGGCAGGCTTATATATTTTTTTCTGTTTTGTTTTACATACAGAGTTACACACCACAATGAGGATCTTCTTAGACCCAGAAAGTGACAGATTCTTTCTTATGTTTTCAGTATGTACATGTCAGTATGACCTTAATCTTATGGGAGCCAAAGAGGTTCTTTATTTTTTCTTATATTTATGTTGGCATTTTTTGGTTATTGTTTTCTCCTCGAAGCAGATGTACAACATGTGCTTGGGGTAGAAATAGGGCCCATGCTTTGAGGTTTTTGCCCAGCCATTTTGAGCTGGTAAAATGTTGAAGGATAGCTTCCCTGGGAGCCCAGGATCAGGGCCCAAAGATGATATAAGATAAAAATTCCTTTTATCATTGTAATTACTCCTAAATGGAGGAATTTGAGACAAAAACACCTTTCACAAGAGTACCAAGAAATCAAAATGATACCCACAAAAGCCTGCCTGCTCCATGGTCAGCACAGGTAACAGAAATGTTCACAGTCTCTGGACTCCTGCCCTTCTCCTGCCCAAATCGCTGAAGCACACAGACCACTTAAAATCAGAATTGTAGAACTGCTAGACACCTTAGAGATGTCTGGCACCATTCCCTTGGACTGCAGAATAAAACACAGTAGCTCGTTGTCACAAACTAATTTCAACATGAAGTGCCCCCTGGATGCCCTAAGTTCTTTCTCTGCAAATGTTGACTAATGTAAGTCACAGTCATACCATATAAACACTACGATGGCTGTGAAGTCATCATAGATAAGACAATATTTTAGCCATGTTTATAAGCATTGGTTCCTGTTGTAAAGAGGCTGAGCTGAGTGTTTTTAAACACTATTTCAGACCAGTTTTACAGCACCCATTGAACATACCAGAGCCTGAATCGACTAAAAAAGATAGTTGTTTTCAGTAACTTTAATACCAGAAAAATATTATACTGTCTCTATCCCTAAGGATCTTTGAGTATCTTACCCAGAGGTCCTCCACTGAGATAATGATCTTAATGATCACCATGGGCAGAGGTGAAAAGGCCCGCTGAATTTGTTCCAGTTGTCCACATGACAAGAAAATCCTGATACTTGATAGGTTTCCAGATCGAGAAGACCAGAGATAAGAGGGAAATAGTACCCTGTATGGAACAACAAGGGATTTGGAGTCAATTTGGGGATCCCACTTAGGTTTCTGACACTAAAATCCTCTGTGACTCATATCATCCGAGTCCCTGTCTAACCACCTGAAAATGTGCCTAAAAATATCTATACCTAGTTTGAAATTTAAGAGGCAGAATGCTACAAAGAGCCAGTATGATGTCTCTCAAGATCAGGTGCTCAGGAAGCCAAAATTGCTATTGGGTCTATTTCTTTTCCAGAAGAAAGAACACATGTTGAATCCACATTCCTAATAGATGACTCACCAGATGATTTTCAAACCTGAAGGAAGGACAAGAAGTCACTCTTGTGTCATAGTTCACTCAGAAATCATGTTGGACTGGTGAGTATGATACGATAGCAACGTCATCACTAAGAGTGGGGAGCTTCTAATTTCCATACGGCCATGTTGACCCCCTTAGCTCAGAGCCACCAAAAAAGGGCAGCTGGGAAGGGGGCACCGTCATCACTATGAGAGGGGAGCTTCCCATTTCCATATGGCCATGTTGACCCCCTTAGCTCAGGGCCACCAGAAAGGACAGCTGAGGGGGACCACAGGCCAATGCGGCCAGGTGTGGCTGGGGCAGGCAGAACTCTGACTTAAGGCTCAACTCCTATCTAGATTATTATAATGCTCTTCACAAATAAAGTATCATTGTGTGTGAGCCCTCATGTAGAAAAGGTTCAGAATTTCCATTGAGATTCCCTCTCTGACATTTAGGATATGTAGAAAAGTTCCATTTAATTTTAAACATTGAAGGACTTCTTGGTTTTCTTTTCTCTATGACTGTGGCTCAATTCCCCTGTGGTCTAAGAATAGAATCTAGTTAATTTCAGGGTTTAACATTTGTAGACTTGATTCGTGGCCCCACCTATCATCTATTTGGGTAAAGAGTCTATGACCACTTGAAAATAATGTATTCTGCACTTATTATGGAATGTTCCCTATATGTCAATTAGGTCACATTTTTTACCAATGTTTTGTCTGCTTTTTCTGTCAGATATTGAGAAAGGTATATTAAAATCTTCAAACAATGCTGCTCTATTCAACGGTGCATCGGAGAATTTACCAGTGTTAGAAGGCAAGAAAAACAAAAAGTATAAGAATTGAGGGGATAATTGTGATTATTCACAGATAATACGATTGTGTACATAGAAAATCCAAAACAGTCTATAAATACCCTATTAGAATTAAAAATGCAATTTATAAATTTGAGATGGATTGTAGCTTCCCATTGGACAGTTTCTGAAAGAAAACGTAGAACCTGTCAATCTTTGGGTAGGACATAGGGTGCACTAACCATTTAAAAGAATTCAGTGGGACTTCATAAAAATGTGACATTTCTCCTTATCTTATGACCATAAGAAAATGAAAAAGTGAACCGCATTCTGGGAAGTAAAGATTTGCAATACACACACTGACAAAGACTTGTCAATAAAGAATTCCTGCTCATCAACCATAGAAAGTCTATTTATAAACGAATATTTCACAAAAGATTGACTGATGGCCAATAAGAACAGGAAAGGGTGCTCTGCAGTATTATTTTCAGGAACAGCAAGGCCTTTCCTAAAATGAAAACATACACACAAACCAGTATTCCCTAGATAGATGACGTCCTTATTTCTGAGGAAGCTTGAAGAACAGACTAGCATCAAAGTAAAGTGATGGAATTCCTGACACTCAGAGGGTGGACAATTGACCTCAAACTACAGTACAATTTCTAGGCATCATTCGGTTCTCTGAAGGCAGACAACTACCACACCCCTTCCTACACCACACAGGTTGCTTCCCAACCCCTACCATAAAAGAAGAAGATGAGAAACAGATAGGACTAGTAGGAAATAGCAAAACTCACATGTGGGGATTATCCTGAAACACACTGATCACATAAGTAGTGTAAGGAAGTGTAGGGAACTGACAAGGACAGAGACTCAAGAGGTACTTCTTTGGGAAATGCTGTCTGACATCGTCACACCGTGGTACCAGCTAATGAGGGCTCTGAGCATACCCTAGGGTTTGCTCACAAGGGTCTGCAACACCATCGCTGAGGACTGAAACTCTTCAAGACCTCAAAGCTTGCCTGATTGACTATTGGACTAAGAAATTCCCATGTTCTGAAAACAGATACCAACCCATTGAAAGGTTCACCTGGGCTCTCTCGGAGGTCCTACAAGAAGCTGAACCATTCACTGAAAATCAATTACACACACACACACACACACACACACACACACACACACACACACACACACCTGTCATTTCACCAATTACTTAAACATTCAAGGTTCTTCCTACCTTTTCTTTTACACATTGATATTTATACTCACATGAAATGTCATCATTTCTAATGAACACTGATGTCAAAATAGAGATCCATTGACACAATATTCACAAAATTGAACTTCCCTGCTGTAATTTTCAATATAGCATTTTTTAAAGATCATACATATTTTAGGTTTTTGGTAACTTTTACAGGAGAAGATCAGCATTGAAAAACTCTGAATACTGACAATGAGTTTTAGGCCTAGAGAACAAAAATTGTCCAATTTCATAGATAATAAGGAACCAAAGGGAAAGCATGGAAGCTGTAGTCGAATAATTTTACACATGTGCATCCTCTATTATTATACTACTGAGGGGCGTGTTTTATTACCACTCTACATGCATCAATTGTCTTCCACGTGCACCTGCACAGGTATAATGAATTACTACAGTAGAATGAAATGTCTGGGAACTACTTGGCGGCATCTATAATGAACAATGAAATTTCGATCTTATATTTGGTGAACTTCCACTGTCTGTCCCTTTAGACAATGGACCCTAAACAGAAGGGGGAATGAACCACGAGAGACTATGGACTCTGGGAAACAAACTGAGGGCTTCAGAGGGGAGAGGGGTGGGGGATTGGGATGGGCCAGTGATGGGTATTAAGGAAGGTACATATTGCATGGAGCACTGGGTGTTATATGCAAATAATGAATCAGGGAACACTACATCAAAAACTAAGGAAATACTGTATAGTGACTAACATATCAAAATAAAAAATTATTATTAGAAAAAAATTAAAGGTAAAAAAAAAAAACCAATACAGCTTTTCAGTTTCAAGAACAATCACAATTGAGAAAAAACTAACTTCCAATCCCTAAAGCAAAACACAGACCAAGTTCCATCTCACTCCCGTTTATTCACATTCTCTGTGGGTTTTAAGCTATTTCCCTACCTCCTTTCCTGCTGAGCAGGGAGCCCGGGCTCGATCCCAGAACCCTGGGATCATAACCTGAGCCAAAGGCACATGCTTAACTGGCTGAGTCAGCCAGGAGCCCCAGTCATGTTTTCCTTAAGCAAAAGGACACTTTCTCACAATGCCTTCACATGACTTCACATGGTACCAGAGACCTGCATTTGCTTCTAGGAGGTTGCAGATGAAGGCCATTGCAAACTCTCACAGTGGTTTATCAAATACAATGACCTGCCTGGTGACAGTGAAACTCTTATGAGCCCACGAGAGGGTGCTGTGACACTCAGCTGTGGCTGGGCTGGCACAGAGAACCAAATCCATTTCCCTGCCTCATGTCTGTGAGGAACAGATGCCCCCACTGTGAATGAGACCCTGCCACTGAGCTGTCCAGAGATGGCCATCCTCACGGAGGATGAGGATAAAGGACAATGCCTGAGGAGACCTCATCTGTCTCTTTTATCTTTTCATATTTTTGACAGTGGAGAAATCACTGCCTAGGAGTCCCCAACTACCTTAGTCTCATCTGTGAATGACCAAGAGGTTTTACAAAACACTTAAGATTTTGACCTCACAAATGCCCACAACCACTTACCATAGGGATTCAACATTAAGCAAAGATACTGTTAGTTGGAAGAGAGGTCCTGCCCACTGTTGTTTCTCACTTATATGCTCATCTTCCTTACCTCATGGTAACATAACCACCTTGATTCCTGCTTCCGTCTTCAGGAAGGCTGAGGTGACTTGAAGGGCATTACCCTGACATCGTTTTTCTTAGCAATAAGATGTGGACATTTCCCTAGTCCTACACACCCAAAGTTGAATCGGAATCAGGATTGAGGAGGCTGATGAGAGTTGAAGGTGTTTTCCTGTACACGATGGTTTATTACCAATAAGGATGGGTCAGAGTCCTCGAAATTCCAGAACGTTTTCATTAATGCTTCCTACTCGTGAAAGATGATGTACATTGGTCTTTCCCTGTACAGTGTGGTAACTCAGAGAAAAGTGCTTAGCCCTTTCGTCAGACTTCCACGAGCACTTTGGGGTTGGCTTCCATATTCACAAAGGATGATGTTAGGGCTAAGAGGGTTCCTGTACACTGTTATTTCTTTCAGATAAGTGTATGGCATCTTTGTTACATTGCCAGAGCCTCTTAGCGCCGGGCTTGCCGGCCTCCTGTGGAAGAACCCTAACCCGAGGTCGGCCCCCGAGGGGCCCCTCAAGGAGCCTGGTACCACAATGCCGGGGATTTGGGACCCCCGAGCCCCAGTGCTGGACTCACTCTGCCACCCCGCAAGCACCCAGGGCGCTACGGGTGTTGCCAGTCATTCAAGAAGGGAGAACGGGCAAGGCCCTCCGATCCTCCTGTGACCTTCAAAGGCCCCTGTGCAAAAACTCTGGCTCCTTCGCTCCTGCTCCCCAGCGCCCTAACCTCGGCCCACCCGTCCTCTCGTGGCAGAGCTGGCGGATCGGGCCTGCGGGCTTCCTGGGGGCTAACCCTATGCCAAGTTGCCCCTGAAGGGCCCCTCCCAAGTGGCCTGGCGCTGCATGCCAGGGATTGGGGACCCCCAAGTCCCACCGCCGGATGCACCGTGCCACCCTGCCGCCACATGGGGCACTAGGGGCGTCACCAGTCCTTCAGGGCGACAGAACGGGCAGGACCCTCCAAGCCTCCTGCGACCTTCGAAGGCACCCCAAGCCAAAGCGTAAATGCTCTGGCCCACGCCCCCACTCGCCAGCTACCTCACCTCAACCCACACCTCCATTCACCGCACATGGGCGGAACGAGCCTGGCAGCCTCCTGGGGGCTAACCCTAACCCTAGGTCTGCCACCGAGGGGCCCATCCCAAGGGGCCTGAGGCTGCAACGCCGGGTATTAGGGAGCCCCGAACCCCAGCTCCGGAGTCTCCCTGCCGCCCCATCACCACCCGGGCCGCTAGGGGTGCCGCTGGTCATTCAGGGCGGTAGAACGGGCAGGGCCCTCTGAACCCGTGGCGAACTTCGAAGGCCCCCCCATCCAAAACGCTCGAGCCCACGCTCCTGCTCCTCAGCGCCCTCACCTCGGCCCACCCCTCCGCTCGCCACAGAGCAGGCAGATGAGGCCTGCACTCCTCCTGGTGGCTACACAGAACCCTAGGTTGTCCCCTTAGGTGCCCCTCCGAAGGGGCCTGGCACCGCAATGCCTGGGATTGGGGACCCCCGAGCCCCAGCGCCGGACTCACCATGTCGCCCCCCCCGCCACCCGGGCCGCTAGGAGCACCGTCGGTCATTCAGGGAGGGAGAACGGGCAGATTCCTCCGAGCCCCTGGTGACATTCGAAGGCCCCCCGCACCAAAACGCTTGGCCCCACGCTCCCGCTGGCCAGCGCCCTTACCTCGGCCCTCCCCTCCGCTCGCCGCACAGCTGGCGGATTGGGCCTGTGGGCCTTCTGGGGGCTAACCCTAAACCTATGTCGGCCCCCTAGTGGCCCCTCCCAAGGGGCCTGGTGCCGCAACGACGGGGAAAGGGGACTCCTGAGCCCCAGCGCCGGACTCACCATGCCCCCCGCTGCCACCCGGGTCACTATGGGCACCGCCGGTCATTCAGGGCGGGAGAATGGGCAGGGCCATCCGAGCCACCGGTGACATTTGAAGGCCCCCCGTGCCAAAATGCTTCGGCCCACGCTTCTGCTCACCAGTGCCCTCACCTCGGCCAGCCCCTCCGCAAGCTGCACAACCAGCAGATCGGGCCTGGCGGCCTCCTGGGGTCTAACCCTAACCCTAGGTTGGCTGTCAAGGGGCCCCTCCGAAGGGGTCTGGCACCAACACGCTGGGGATTGGGGACCCCCAAACACCAACGCCGGACTCACCCTGCTGCCCTGCCGAGACCCGGCCCGCTAGGGTCGCCATCCTCATTCAGAGTGGGAGAACTTGCAGGGCCCTCCGTGCCCCCTGCGACCTTCGAAGGCAACCCACGCCAAAATGCTAGGGCCCACGCTCCCGCTCACCATTGCCCTCACCTGGGACCCACCCTCCGCTCGCCACACAGCCGTCAGATCGGGCCTGCCAGCCTCCTGGGGCCTAACCCTAACCCTAGTTCAGCCCCTGAGGAGCCCCTCCCAAGGGGACTGGCGCCATCACGCCGGGGATTGGGGACAATCCAGCCCCAGTGCTGGACTTTCACTGCCACCCCGCCGCCACCCGGGTTGCTAGGGGCGCTGCCGGTCCTTCGGGGCAGGAGAAGGGGTAGGGCCCTCTGAGCCCCCCGTGACCTTCGAAGGCCCCCTGTGCCAAAAGGCTTGGGCCCACGCTCCCGCTCACCATTGCCCTCACCTCAGCCCGCCCCTCCGCTCGAACACACAGCTGGCGGATAGGGCCTGCTGGGCTCCTGGGGGCTAACCCTAAACCTAGGTCGGCCCCCGAGGGGCCCTTTCCAAGGGTCCTGGCTCCGCCACGCCGGGGATTGGGGACCCACGAGCATGAGCACCAGACTCACCCAGCCGCCCCGCCGCCACCCGGGCTGCTAGGGGCACTGCCACTCATTCAGGGCGGGAGAAGGGGCATGGATCTCTGAGCCCCCGGCGACTTTCGAAGGCCCCCCGCGCCAAAACGCTTGGGCCCACGCTCCCGCTCGCCAGCACCCTCACCTCTGCCCACCACTCCTCTCGCCGCACAGCCGGCAGAATGGGCCTGCCGGCCTCCTTTGGGCTAACCCTAACCCTAGGTAGGCCCCCAAGGTACCACTCCCAAGTGCCTGGCGATGCCACGCTGGGGATTGGGGACCCACGAGCCCTAGCTCCAGACTCACCCTGCCACCCCGCCATGACCCGGCCCGGTAGGGGCAACGTCCTCACAGGGCGAGAGAATAGGCAGGGCCCTCTGAGCCCCCGGTGACCTTCGAAGGCTCCCCGCGCCAAAACGCTTGGGCCCATACTCCCGCTCGCCAGCGCATTCACGTCGGCCCGCCCCTCCGCTCAATGCACAGCCAGCGGATCAGGCTGCCGGACTCCTGGGGGTAACCCTAAAGCTAGGCAGGAACCAGAGGGGCCCCTCCCAAGGGGCCTGGCGCCACCAAGCCTGGGACTAGGACCATAGGCCCCATCGCCAGACTCACCCTGCCTCCCTGCTGCCACTCGGGCCACTAGGGGCGCCGCTGGTCATTCAGGGCGCAAGAATGGACAGGGTCCTCTGAGCCACTGGCGACCTTCGAAGGCTCTCCGCGCCAAAACCCTGGTGCCCACGCTCCCGCTCCCCAGCGCCCTCACCTTGGCCCGCCCCTCTGCTCCCTGCACAGAGGGCGGATCCGGCCTGCCGGCCTTGTGTGGGCTAACCCTAACCATAGGTCGGCCCTCCAGGGTCCCTCCCAAGGATTCTGGTGCCTATACGCCAGGGATCTGGGACCCCAAGCCCCAGAACCAGACTCACGCTGCCGCAACGCCGCCACCCGGGCCGCTAGGGGCGTGGCCGCTCATTCAGGGCGGGAGAATGGACAGGGCCCTGGAGAAACCGGCGACATTTCAAGCCTCCCGCGCCAAAATGCAGGGGCCCATGCTCCCACTCACCAGCGCCTTTACCTCGGCCCGCCCACCTCTTGCCGCCCAGCCAGAGGATTGGGCCTGCTGGCCTCCTGGGTGCTAACTCTGACCCTAGGTCGGCCCATGAGAAGCCCCTCCCAAGAGGCCTGGCCCTACAATGCTGGGGATTGGGGATCCCTGAGCCGCAGCTCAGGACTCACCCTGCAGCCCCACTGCCAATGGAGCCGCTAGGGGCGCCGCTGGTTATTCAGGGCAGGAGAATGGGCAGGGCCCTTCGAGACATGGCAACATTCGAAGGCCCAGGGTGCCAAAGCGCTGGGGCCCACGCTCCCGCTCTGCATCCCCCTCAACTCAGCCCACACCTCCACTCCCCGCACAGCCGGCGGATCGGGCCTGCCAGCCTCCTGGGCACTAACCCTAACCCTAGGACGGCCCCTGAGGGTCCCTTCCTAAGGAGTCTTGCAGCGCAATGCCGGGGATTGGCGACCCCCAAGCCCCAGGGCCGAGTGCACCCTGCCACCCTGCCCCACAGGGCCCGCTAGGGGCGCCGCCATTCATTCTGGGTGGGAGAACTGGCAGGGGCCTCCGAACCCCCGCCCACCTTCGATGGAGCCCAGAACCAAAATGCTTGTGCCCAGGCTCATGTTCACCAGCGTCCTCACCTCGGCCCAACTCTCCGCTCCACGCACAGGCAGTGTATAGGGCCTGCCAGCCTCCTGGGTGCTAACCGTAACTGTACGTCGGCCCCCGAGGGGCCCTTCTCAAGTGGCCTGGCGCCCCAACGCCGGGGATGGGGCAACTGAGCCCAAGTGCTGGACTCACCCTGCTGCCCTTCAGCCACCTGAGCCACTAGGGGCCCCGCTGGTCATTCAGAGCGGGTGAATGGGCAGGTCCCTCCAAGCCACCACCGACCTTCGAAGGCCCCCCACGCTAAAACGCTTGGGCTCATGCTCAGGCTCGCCAGCGCCCTCACCTCGGCCCACCCTGCCGTGTGCCGCACAGACGCTGATCGGGTCCACCGGTCTCCGGGGGGCTAACTGTAATCCTAGATCGACCCCCGAGGGGCCCATCCCAAGGGGCCTGGCGTTGCAACGCCGGGGATTGGGGACCCTGAGCCTCAGCACCCGACTCACCCTGCCACCCAGCCGCCACCCAGGGGCTTGGGGTGCTGCCATTCAATCAGGGCGGGAGAACGGGCAGGGCCCTCCGAGACACGGTGAACTTCGAATCCCCCCCGCTCAAAACGCCCGAGCCCACGCTCCCAAACACCAGTGCCCTCACCTGGGTCCGCCACTCCACTCTCCACACAGCTGGCGAATAGGACCTGCCGAGATCCTAGGGGGTAAACCTAAACCTAAGTTGTCATCCAAGGGGCCCCTCCCAAGGGGCCTGGCGCCGCATCGCTGGGGATTGGAGATACCTGAGCCGCAGGGCCTGACTCACCCTGCCACCCCTCACGACCCGGGCTGCTAGGGGCGCCGCCGTTCGTGCAGGGTGGGAGAACGGGCAGAGCCCTTTGAACCCCCGCCGACCTTTGAAGGTGTTCTGAACCAAAACGCTTGGGCCCAGGCTCATGATCACCAGCATCCTCACCTTGGCCCAACTCTCCCCTTGATTCAGACCCATTGGATAGGGCCTGCCGGGCTCTTGGTTCTAATGCAAACCCTAGGTCGGCCCCGTGGGGCACATCCCAAGGGGCCTGGCTCTGCAACGCTGGGGATTGGTGACTCAGACCCCAGAGCCAGACTCACCCTGCCGCACTGTCGCCACCCGGGCCTCTAGGGGCACCGCCGGTCATTCAGGGCGAGAGAAGGGAAGGGCCTTCGGAGTCCCCGGTGACCTTCAAAGGCTCACCTCGCCAAAATGCTGGTGCCCACACTCCCGCTCCCCAGCGCCCTCACCTCGGCCCGCCCCTCCGTTTGCTGCAGAGCCAGTGGATAGTGCCTGCCGGGCTCCTGGGGGCTAACTGAAAACCTAGGTCAGCCCTGTGGGGCACATCCCAAGGGTTCTGGCTCTGCAATGCTTGGGATTGGTGACTCAGAGCCCCAGAGCCGGACTCACCCTTCCACACTGTCGCCACCTGGGCAGCTAGGGGCGCCGCCGGTCATTCAGAGTGAGAGAAGTGGCAGGTCCTTCCGAGTTCCCGGTGACCTTCAAAGGCTCCTGGAGCCAAAACACTGGTGCCCATGCTTCCACTCCCCAGCGCCCTCACCTCGGCCCGCCCCTCCGCTCCCCGCACAGCAGGCGGATCGGGCCTGCCAGCCACCTGGGGGCTAACCCTAACCCTAGGTCGGACCCGAGGGGCCCCTCCCAAGGGGCCTGACGCCACAATGCCGGGGATTGGGGACCCCAAGACTCAGCACCTGACTCACCTGCCGCCCAGCCGACAATCGGGGGCTTGGGGTACTGCCGTTCATTCAGGGCAGGAGAACGGGCAGGGCCCTCCGAGACATGGGGACCTTCAAAGGCCCCCCAGGCCAAAACGCCCAGGCCCACCCTCCCACTCACCAGCGCCCTCACCTAGGTCTGCCACTCTGCTCTCCACACAGCTGGCGAATAGGGCCTGTTTGCCTCCTAGGGGCTAAACCTAACTCTAGGTTGGCCCCCGAAGGGCCCCTCCCAAGGGGCCTGGTGCCGCAACGCCAGGGATTGGGGACCCCCAAGCCCCAGCGCCCGATGCACGCTGCCGCCCCTCCCCACCTGGGCCGCTAGGGGCGCCGCTGTTCATTCACCTTGGAAGGATGGACAGGGCCCTCCGAATCCCCGCCAATTTTCAAAGGCGCCCCAAATCAAAACACTTGGGCCCAGGCTCATATTCACCAGCACCCTCACCTCAGCCCAACTCTCTTCTCGATGCCCAGGTGGTGTATCGGGCTTGCCAGCCTCCTGGGGGCTAACCCTAACCATAGTTCGGCCCCCGAGGGGCACTTCCCAGGGGCCTGGTGTCACAACGCTGCGGATGGGGACCCCGAGCCCAAGTGCCGGTCTCACCCTGCTGCCCTTCAGCCACCCGAGCCGCTAGAGACCACTGGTCAATCAGGGTGGGAGAATGGGCAGGGCCCCCGGAATCCCCGCTGACCTTCAAAGACCCCCCGCGCAAAAAAATTGGCTCCATTCCTCCTGCTCCCCAGCGCCCTCAGCCCGGCCAGCCCCTCCGCTTGCTGCAGAGCCAGTGGATAGTGCCTGCCAGGCTCCTGGGGGCTAACTGAAATCCTAGGTAGGACCCGTGGGGCACAACCCAAGGGGCCTGGCTCTGCAACGCTGGGGATTGGTGACTCAGAGCCACAGAGCCAGACTCACCCTGCAGCACCATCACCACCCCGGCCGCTTGGGGCGCCGCTGCTCATTCAGGGCGGGAGAAGGGACAGGGACCTGGAGAAACTGGCGATATTTGAAGCCTCCTGCGCCAAAATGCAGGGGCCCACGCTCCCGATCGCCAGCGCCTTTACCTCGGGCCGCCCACCTCTCGCCGCCCAGCCAGAGGATTGGGCCTGCTGGCCTCCTGGGTGCTAACTCTAAACCTAGGTCCGCCCACAAGGAGCCCCTCCCAAGAGGCCTGGCCCCGCAACGCTGGGGATTGGGGATCCCCGAGCCTCAGCATGGACTCACCCTGCCGCTCCACCGCCAAGGGAGCTGCTAAGGGCGCCGCTGCTTATTCAGGGAAGGAGAACGGGCAGGGCCCTCCGAGCCATGGCATCAGTCAAACGCCCAGGGCGCCAAAACGCTGGGGCCCACGCTCCCGCTCGCCATCGCCCTCAACTCGGCCTGCATCTCCACTCCTCACACAGCCGGCGGATCGGGCCTGCAGGCCTCCTGGGCGCTAACCCTAACCCTAGGACGGCCCCGAGCGTCGCTTCCTAAGGGGCCTGGCGCCGCAACGCCGGGGATTGGGAACCCCCAAGCCCCACTGCTGGATGCACCCTGCCGCCCCGCCCCACACGTGCCGCTAGTGGCGCCGCCCCTCATTCAGGGCGGGAGAACTGACAGGGCCCTGGAGAAACCGGCGATATTTGAAGCCTCCTGCGCCAAAATGCAGGGGCCCACGCTCCCGATCGCCAGCGCCTTTACCTCGGGCCGCCCACCTCTCGCCGCCCAGCCAGAGGATTGGGCCTGCTGGCCTCCTGGGTGCTAACTCTAAACCTAGGTCCGCCCACGAGGAGCCCCTCCCAAGAGGCCTGGCCCCGCAACGCTGGGGATTGGGGATCCCCGAGCCGCAGCATGGACTCACCCTGCCGCTCCACCGCCAAGGGAGCTGCTAAGGGCGCCGCTGGTTATTCAGGGCAGGAGAACGGGCAGGGCCCTTTGAGCCATGGCAACAGTCGAAGGCCCAGGGCGCCAAAACGCTGGGGACCACGCTCCCGCTCTGCATCACCCTCAACTCGGCCCGCACCTCCGCTCTTCGCAGAGCCAGCGACTCGGGCCTGCCAGCCTCCTGGGAGCTAAGCCTAACCCTAGGACAGCCCCTGAAGGTCCCTTCCTAAGGGGCCTGGCGCCGCAACGCCAGGGATTGGGAGCCCTCAAGCCCCAGCGCCGGATGCACGCTGCCACCCCAACCCATACAGGCCGCTAGGGGTGCCGCCATTCATTCAGGGTGGGAGGACGGGCAGGGCCCTTCGAACCCCCGCCGACCTTCGAAGGCGCCCCGAACCAAAAGGCTTGGGCCCGGGCTCATGTTCACCAGCACCCTCACCTCGGCCCAACTCTCCGCTCGACGCACAGGCGGTGTATCGGGCCTGCTGGCCTCCTGGAGGCTAACCCTAACCATAGGTCGGCCACCGAGGGGCCCTTCCCAAGGGGCCTGGCGTCGCAACGCTGGGGATGGGGACCCCGAGCTCACGTGCCGCACTCACCCTGCTGCCCTTCAGCCACCCGAGCCACTAGAGGCCCCGCCGGTCAATCAGGGCAAGAGATCGGGCAGGGCCCTCCAAGCCCACGCTGACCTTTGAAGGCTCCCCGCGCAAAAACGTTGGCTCCCAGGATCCTGCTCGCCAGCGCCCTCACCTAGGCCCACCCCACCGCTTGCTTCAGAGCCGGTGGATAGGGCCTGCCGGGCTCCTGGCAGCTAACCAAAACCCTGGGTGGGCCCTGAGGGGACATCGCAAGCAGCCTGGCTCTGCAATGCTGGGAATTGGTGACTCAGAGCCCCAGAGCCAGACTCACCCTGCCGCACTGTCCCCACCTGGGCCGCTAGGGGCGCCACAGGTCATAGAGGGCGAGAGAAGGGCAGGGCCTTCTGAGTCCCCGGTGACCTTCAAAGGCTCCCCGTGCCAAAACGCTGGTGCCCACGCTCCCGCTCCCCAGCGCCTTCACCTCGGGCCGCACCTCAGCTCGCCGCACAGTGTGCGGTTGGGCCTGACGGTCTCCTGGGGGCAAACCCTAACCCTAGGTCGGCCCCCCAGGGGCCCCTCCGAAGGGTTTTGGTGCCACTACGCCAGGGTTCTGGAAGTCCAAGCCCCAAAGCCAGACTCACCCTCCCACAACGCTGCCACCCGGGCCGCGAGGGGCGCCTCCGGTCCTTCAGGGCGGGAGAACTGACAGGGCCCTGGAGAAACCGGCGACATTTGAAGCCTCCCACCCCAAAATGCAGGGGCCCACAATCCCGCACCCCAGCGCCTTTACCTCGGCCCGCCCACCTCTCACCGCCCAGCCAGAGGATCTGGCCTGCCGGCCTTATGGGGGCTTACTCTAACCCTGGGTCGGCCCACGAGGAGCCCCTCCCAAGGGGCCTGGCACCACAACGCCGGGGATTGGGGATCCCCGAGCTGCAGCCTGGGATTCACCCTGCCGCCCCACCGCCAACGGAGCCGCTAGGGGCGTTGCTGGGTATTCAGGGCAGGAGAAAGGGCAGGGCCCTCCGAGCCATGGCAACATTCAAAGGCCCAGGACGCCAAAACGCTGGGGCCCACGCTCCCGCTCCCCAGCGCCTTCACCTCGGGCCGCACCTCAGCTCGCCGCACAGTGTGCGGTTGGGCCTGACGGTCTCCTGGGGGCTAACCCTAACCCTAGGTCAGCCACCCAGGGGCCACTCCCAAGGGTCCTGGTGCCGCTACACTGGGGATCAGGGACCCCAAGACCCAGAGCCAGACTCACCCTGCCGCAACGTTGCCACCCGGGCCGCTAGTGGCGCCGCCCGTCATTCAGGGCGGGAGAACTGACAGGGCCCTGGAGAAACCGGCGATATTTGAAGCCTCCTGCGCCAAAATGCAGGGGCCCACGCTCCCGATCGCCAGCGCCTTTACCTCGGGCCGCCCACCTCTCGCCGCCCAGCCAGAGGATTGGGCCTGCTGGCCTCCTGGGTGCTAACTCTAAACCTAGGTCCGCCCACGAGGAGCCCCTCCCAAGAGGCCTGGCCCCGCAACGCTGGGGATTGGGGATCCCCGAGCCGCAGCATGGACTCACCCTGCCGCTCCACCGCCAAGGGAGCTGCTAAGGGCGCCGCTGGTTATTCAGGGCAGGAGAACGGGCAGGGTCCTTTGAGCCATGGCAACAGTCGAAGGCCCAGGGCGCCAAAACGCTGGGGACCACGCTCCCGCTCTGCATCACCCTCAACTCGGCCCGCACCTCCGCTCTTCGCAGAGCCAGCGACTCGGGCCTGCCAGCCTCCTGGGAGCTAAGCCTAACCCTAGGACAGCCCCTGAAGGTCCCTTCCTAAGGGGCCTGGCGCCGCAACGCCAGGGATTGGGAGCCCCCAAGCCCCAGCGCCGGATGCACGCTGCCACCCCAACCCATACAGGCCGCTAGGGGTGCCGCCATTCATTCAGGGTGGGAGGACGGGCAGGGCCCTTCGAACCCCCGCCGACCTTCGAAGGCGCCCCGAACCAAAAGGCTTGGGCCCGGGCTCATGTTCACCAGCACCCTCACCTCGGCCCAACTCTCCGCTCGACGCACAGGCGGTGTATCGGGCCTGCTGGCCTCCTGGAGGCTAACCCTAACCATAGGTCGGCCACCGAGGGGCCCTTCCCAAGGGGCCTGGCGTCGCAACGCTGGGGATGGGGACCCCGAGCTCACGTGCCGCACTCACCCTGCTGCCCTTCAGCCACCCGAGCCACTAGAGGCCCCGCCGGTCAATCAGGGCAAGAGATCGGGCAGGGCCCTCCAAGCCCACGCTGACCTTTGAAGGCTCCCCGCGCAAAAACGTTGGCTCCCAGGATCCTGCTCGCCAGCGCCCTCACCTAGGCCCACCCCACCGCTTGCTTCAGAGCCGGTGGATAGGGCCTGCCGGGCTCCTGGCAGCTAACCAAAACCCTGGGTGGGCCCTGAGGGGACATCGCAAGCGGCCTGGCTCTGCAATGCTGGGAATTGGTGACTCAGAGCCCGAGAGCCAGACTCACCCTGCCGCACTGTCCCCACCTGGGCCGCTAGGGGCGCCGCGGGTCATAGAGGGCGAGAGAAGGGCAGGGCCTTCTGAGTCCCCGGTGACCTTCAAAGGCTCCCCTTGCCAAAACGCTGGTGCCCACGCTCCCGCTCCCCAGCGCCTTCACCTCGGGCCGCACCTCAGCTCGCCGCACAGTGTGCGGTTGGGCCTGACGGTCTCCTGGGGGCTAACCCTAACCCTAGGTCAGCCCCCCAGGGGCCACTCCCAAGGGTCCTGGTGCCGCTACACTGGGGATCAGGGACCCCAAGACCCAGAGCCAGACTCACCCTCCCACAACGTTGCCACCCGGGCCGCTAGTGGCGCCGCCCGTCATTCAGGGCGGGAGAACTGACAGGGCCCTGGAGAAACCGGCGATATTTGAAGCCTCCTGCGCCAAAATGCAGGGGCCCACGCTCCCGATCGCCAGCGCCTTTACCTCGGGCCACCCACCTCTCGCCGCCCAGCCAGAGGATTGGGCCTGCCGGCCTCCTGGGTGCTAACTCTAACCCTAGGTCGGCCCATGAGGAGCCCCTCCCAAGGGGCCTGGCACCACAACGCCGGGGATTGGGGATCCCCGAGCTGCAGCCTGGGACTCACCCTGCCGCCCCACTGCCAACGGAGCCGCTAGGGGCTTCGCTGGTTATTCAGGGCAGGAGAAAGGGCAGGGCCCTCGAGCCATGGCAGCATTCGAAGGCCCAGGGCGCCAAAATGCTGTGGACCACCCTCCTGCTGGGCATCGCCCTCAACCTGGCCCGCACCTCCTCTCCTCGCACAGCCGGCGACTCGGGCCTGCCGGCCTCCTGGGCGCTAACCCTAATCCTAGGACAGCCCCTGAAGCTCCCTTCCTAAGGGGCCTGGAGCCGCAACGCCGGGGATTGGGGACCCCCATGCCCCAGCGCCGGGTGCACGCTGCCGCCCCTCCCCACACGGGCCGCTAGGGGCGCCGCCATTCATTCAGGGTGGGAGAACTGGAGGGCCCTCCGAACCCCTGCCGACATTCGAAGGCGCACCGAACCAAAACCCTCGGGCACAGGCTCATGTTCACCAGCACCCTCACCTCGGCCCAGCTCTCCCCTCGACGCACAGGTGGTGTATCGGGCCTGCGGGGCTCCAGGAGGCTAACCCTAACCATAGATCGGTCCCCGAGGGGCCCTTCCCAAGGGGCCTGGCGTCGCAACGCTGGGGATGGGAACCCCGAGCCCATGTGCCGGACTCACCCTGCTGCCCTTCAGCCACCCGAGCCGCTAGAGGCCCCGCCGGTCAATCAGGGCAGGAGATCGGGCAGGGCCCTCCGAGCCCACGCTGACCTTTGAAGGCTCCCCGCGCAAAAACGTTGGCTCCCAGGATCCTGCTCGCCAGCGCCCTCACCTCGGCCCGCCCCTCCGCTTGCTTCAGAGCCGGTGGATAGGGCCTGCCAAGCTCCTGGCAGCTAACCAACACCCTAGGTCGGCCCTGTGAGGACATCCCAAGCGGCCTGGCTCTGCAACGCTGGGGGTTGGTGACTCAGAGCCCCAGAGCCAGACTCACCCTGCCACACTGTCCCCACCCGGGCCGCTAGGGGCGCCGCCGGTCATAGAGGGCGAGAGAAGGGCAGGGCCTTCCAAGCCAAGGGTGACCTCCAAAGGCTCCCCGCGCCAAAACGCTGGTGCCCACGCTCCCGCTCCCCAGTGCCCTCACCTCGGCCCACACCTCTGCTCGCCTCACAGCGTGCGGATTGGGCCTCACGGTCTCCTTGGGGCTAACCCTGACCCGAGGTCGGCCCCCCTGGGGCCCCTCCCAAGGGTCCTGGTGCCACTACGCCAGGGATCTGGGACCCCAAGCCCCAGAGCCAGACTCACCCTCCCACAACACTGCCACCCTGGCCGCTAGGGGCGCCGCCGGTCATTCAGGGTGGGAGAACTGACAGGGCCCTGGAGAAACTGGCGACATTTGAAGCCTCCCACCCCAAAATGCAGGGGCCCACAATCCCGCACCCCAGCGCCTTTACCTCGGCCCGCCCACCTCTCACCGCCCAGCCAGAGGATCTGGCCTGCCGGCCTTATGGGGGCTAACTCTAACCCTGGGTCGGCTCACGAGGAGCCCCTCCCTAGGGGCCTGGCACCACAACGCCGGGGATTGGGCATCCCCGATCCGCAGCCTGGGATTCACCCTGCCGCCCCACTGCCAACGAGCCGCTAGGGGCGTTGCTGGGTATTCAGGGCAGGAGAAAGGGCAGGGCCCTCCGAGCCATGGCAACATTCAAAGGCCCAGGATGCCAAAACGCTGGGGCCCACGCTCCCACTCGCCATCGCCCTCAACTCGGCCTGCATCTCCACTCCTCGCACAGCCGGCGGATCGGGCCTGCCGGCCTCCTGGGCGCTAATCCTAACCCTAGGACGGCCCCTGAGGGTCCTTTCCTAAGGGGCCTGGCACCGCAACGCCAAGGATTGGGAACCCCCAAGCCCCAGCGCTGGATGCACCCTGCCGCCCCGCCCCACACGGGGCGCTAGGGGCGCCGCCATTCATTCAGGGTGGGAGAACGGGCAGGGCCCTTCGAACGCCCACCCACCTGCGAAGGCGCCCTGAACCAAAACGCTTGGGCCCAGGCTCATGTTCACCAGCACCCTCAGCTCACCCAACTCTCCCCTCGATGCACAGGTGGTGTATCGGGTCTGCTGGCCTCCTGAGGGCTAACCCTAACTGTAGGTCGGCCACGGAGGGGCCCTTCCCAAGTGGCCTGGCGCCACAGCGCCGGGAATGGAGACCCCAACCCAAGTGCCGGTCTCAACCTGCTGCCCTTCAGGCCCCGGAGCCTCTAGGGGCCCCACCGGTCATTCAGAGCGGGAGAACGGGCAGGTCCTTCTGAGCCCCCACCTACTTTCGAAGGCGCCCCGCACCAAAACACTTGGGCTCATGCTCAGTCTCGCCAGTGCCCTCACCTCGGCCCAACCCTCCGCGTGCTGCACAGCCGCTGATCGGGTCCACCGGCTTCCTGGGGGCTAACCGTAACCCTAGATCGACCCCCGAGGGCCCCTCCCAAGGGTCCTGGCACCGCAACACCGGGGATTGTGGACCCCTGAGCCCCAGCGCCGGACTCACCCTGCCACCCTGCCGCCACCCACGCCGCGAGGGGTGCCGCCGGTCATTCAGGGCTGGAGAACGGGTAGGGCCCTCCGAGCCCCCACCTACATTTGAAGGCACCCCGAATCAAAACGCTTGGGCCCAGGCTCATGTTCACCAGCACCCTCAACTCGGCCCGCACCTCCGCTCCTTGCACAGCCGGCGACTCGGGCCTGCCGGCCTCCTGGGCGCTAACTAGAACCCTAGGGCGACCCCTGAGGGTCCCTTCCTAAGGGGCCTGGCACCGCAACGCCGGGCATTGGGTACCCCCAAGCCCCAGCGCCAGATGCACGCTGCCGCCCCGCCCCACACGGGCCGCTAGTGGCGCCGCCATTCATTCGGGGAGGGAGAACTGGCAGGGCCCTCCGAACACCCGCTGACCTTCGAAGGCGCCCAGAAACAAAACGCTTGGGTCCAGGCTCATGTTCACCAGCACCCTCACTTCGGCCCAACTGTCCTCTCGATGCACAGGTGGTGTATCGGGCCTGCGTGGCTCCTGGGGGCTAACCCTAACCATAGGTCGGCCCCCGAGGGGCCCTTCCCCAGGGGCCTGGCGTCGCAACGCTGGGGATGGGGACCCCGTGCCCAAGTGCCGGACTCACCCTGCTGCCCTTCAGCCACCCAAGCCGCTAGGGGACCACGGGTCAATCAGGACAAGAGAATGGGCAGGGACCTCCGAGCCCGCGCTGACCTTCAAAGGCCCCACGTGCAAAAACCTTGGCTCCCATGCTCCTGCTCCCAGCGCCCTCACCTCGGCCCGCCCCTCCGCTTGATTCAGAGCCGGTGGATAGGGCCTGCCAGGCTCCTGGGGGCTAACCAAAACCCTAGGTCGGCCCCGTGGGGCACATCCCTAGGGGCCTGGCTCTGCAACGCTGGGGATTGGTGACTCAGAGCCCCAGAGCCCGACTCACCCTGCCGCACTATCGCCACCTGGGCCGCTAGGGGCGCCGCCGGTCATTCAGGGAGAGAGAAGGGGCAGGGACTTCTGAGCCCATGGTGACCTTCAAAGGCTCCCCACACCAAAACGCTGGTGCCCACGCTCCCACTCCCCAGCGCCCTCACCTCGGCCCGCCCTTCTACTCGCCACACAGCGGGCAGATAGGGCCTGCTGGCCTCCTGGGGGCTAATCCGAACCCTAGGTCGGCCCCCCAGGGGCCCCTCCCAAGGGTCCTGGTGCCGCTACACCAGGGATCGGGGACCCCAAGCCCCAGAGCCAGACTCACCCTGCCGCAACCCCGCCACCCACGCCACAAGGGGCGCCGCCAGTCATTCACGGCGGGAGAAGGGACAGGGCCCTGGAGAAACCGGAGACAACTGAAGCCTCCCGCGCCAAAATGCAGGGGCCCAGGCTCCCGCTCGCCAGCGCCTTTACCTATGCCCACCCACCTCTCGCCGCCCAGCCAGAGGATTGGGCCTGCCAGCCTCCTGGGTGCTAACTCTAACCCTAGGTCGGCCCACGAGGAGCCCCTCCCAAGGGGCCTGGCCCCGCAACGCTGGGGATTGGGGATCCCCGAGCCGCAGCGCGGGACTCACCCTGCCGCCCCACTGCCAACGGAGCCGCTAGGGGCGTCGCTGGTTATTCAGGGCAGGAGAAAGGGCAGGGCCCTCCGAGCCATGGCAACATTCGAAGGCCCAGGGCGCCAAAATGCTGGGGACCACCCTCCTGCTGGGCATCGCCCTCAACCTGGCCCGCACCTCCGCTCCTCGCACAGCCGGCGACTCGGGCCTGCCGGCCTCCTGGGCGCTAACCCTAACCCTAGGACAGCCCCTGAAGCTCCCTTCCTAAGGGGCCTGGAGCCGCAACGCCGGGGATTGGGGACCCCCAGGCCCCAGCGCCGGATGCACGCTGCCGCCCCACCCCACACGGGCCGCTAGGGGCGCCGCCATTCATTCAGGGTGGGAGAACTGGAGGGCCCTCCGAACCCCTGCCGACATTCGAAGGCGCACCGAACCAAAACCCTCGGGCCCAGGATCATGTTCACCAGCACCCTCACCTCGGCCCAGCTCTCCCCTCGACGCACAGGTGGTGTATCGGGCCTGCGGGGCTCCAGGAGGCTATCCCTAACCATAGATCGGTCCCCGAGGGGCCCTTCCCAAGGGGCCTGGCATCGCAACGCTCGGGATGGGGACCCCGAGCCCATGTGCTGGACTCACCCTGCTGCCCTTCAGCCACCCGAGCCGCTAGAGGCCCCGCCGGTCAATCAGGGCAGGAGATCGGGCAGGGCCCTCCGAGCCCACGCTGACCTTTGAAGGCTCCCCGCGCAAAAACGTTGGCTCCCAGGATCCTGCTCGCCAGCGCCCTCACCTCGGCCCGCCCCTCCGCTTGCTTCAGAGCCGGTGGATAGGGCCTGCCGGGCTCCTGGCAGCTAACCAAAACCCTAGGTCGGCCCTGTGAGGACATCCCAAGCAGCCTGGCTCTGCTACGCTGGGGATTGGTGACTCAGAGCCCCAGAGCCAGACTCACCCTGCCGCACTGTCCCCACCCCCGCCTCTAGGGGCGCCGCCGGTCATAGAGGGCGAGAGAAGGGCAGGGCCTTCCAAGCCACCAGTGACCTCCAAAGGCTCCCCGCGCCAAAATGCTGGTGCCCACGCTCCCGCTCCCCAGTGCCGTCATCTAGGCCCACACCTCTGTTCGCCTCACAGTGTGCGGATTGGGCCTCACGGTCTCCTTGGGGCTAACCCTGACCCGAGGTCGGCCCCCCAGGGGCCCCTCCCAAGGGTCCTGGTGCCACTACGCCGGGGATCTGGGACCCCAAGCCCCAGAGCCAGACTCACCCTCCCACAACGCTGCCACCCAGGCCGCTAGGGGCGCCGCCAGTCATTCAGGGCGGGAGAACTGACAGGGCCCTGGAGAAACCGGCGACATTTGAAGCCGCCCGCGCCAAATTGCAGGGGCCCACAATCCCACTCCCCAGCGCCTTTACCTCAGCCCGCCCACCTCTCGCCGCCCATCCAGAGGATCGGGCCTGCCGGCCTCACAGGGGCTAACTCTAACCCTAGGTCGGCCCATGAGGAGCCCCTCCCAAGGTGCCTGGCACCGCAACGCTGGAGATTGGGGATCCCCGAGCCGCAGCGTGGGATTCACCCTGCCACCCCACCGCCAACGGAGCCGCTAGGGGCGTCGCTGGTTATTCAGGGCAGGAGAACGGGCACGGCCCTCCGACCCATGGCAACATTCGAAGGCCCAGGACACCAAAACGCTGGGGACCATGCTCCCGCTTGCCATTGGCCTCAACTGGGCCCGCATCTCCACTCCTCGCACAGCTGGCGGATGGGGCCTGCCGGCCTCCTGGGCGCTAATCCTAACCCTAGGACGGCCCCTGAGGGTCCTTTCCTAAGGTGCCTGGCACTGCAACGCCAAGGATTGGGAACCCCCAAGCCCCAGCGCTGGATGCACCCTGCCGCCCCGCCCCACACGGGGCGCTAGGGGCGCCGCCATTCATTCAGGGTGGGAGAACGGGCAGGGCCCTTCGAACGCCCCCCCACCTGCGAAGGCGCCCTGAACCAAAACGCTTGGGCCCAGGCTCATGTTCACCAGCACCCTCACCTCGCCCAACTCTCCCCTCGACGCACAGGAGGTGTATCGGTCCTGCTGGCCTCCTGAAGGCTAACCCTAACTGTAGGTCGGCCACGGAGGGGCCCTTCCCAAGTGGCCTGGCGCCACAACGCCGGGAATGGAGACCCCAACCCAAGTGCCGGTCTCAACCTGCTGCCCTTCAGGCCCCGGAGCCTCTAGGGGCCCCACCGGTCATTCAGAGCGGGAGAATGGGCAGGTCCTTCCGAGCCCCCACCTACTTTCGAAGGCGCCCCGCACCAAAACACTTGGGCTCATGCTCAGTCTCGCCAGCGCCCTCACCTCGGCCCAACCCTCCGCGTGCTGCACAGCCGCTGATCGGGTCCACCGGCTTCCTGGGGGCTAACCGTAACCCTAGATCGACCCCCGAGGGCCCCTCCCAAGGGTCCTGGCACCGCAACACCGGGGATTGTGGACCCCTGAGCCCCAGCGCCGGACTCACCCTGCCACCCTGTCGCCACCCAGGCCGCGAGGGGTGCCGCCGGTCATTCAGGGCTGGAGAACGGGTAGGGCCCTCCGAGCCCCCACCTACATTTGAAGGCACCCCGAATCAAAACGGTTGGGCCCAGGCTCATGTTCACCAGCACCCTCAACTCGGCCCACACCTCCGCTCCTTGCACAGCCGGCGACTCGGGCCTGCCGGCCTCCTGGGCGCTAACTAGAACCCTAGGGCGGCCCCTGAGGGTCCCTTCCTAAGGGGCCTGGCACCGCAACGCCGGGCATTGGGTACCCCCAAGCCCCAGCGCCAGATGCACGCTGCCGCCCCGCCCCAAATGGGCCGCTAGTGGCGCCGCCATTCATTCGGGGAGGGAGAACTGGCAGGGCGCTCCGAACCCCCGCTGACCTTCGAAGGCGCCCAGAACCAAAACGCTTGGGTCCAGGCTTATGTTCACCAGCACCCTCACTTCGGCCCAACTGTCCTCTCGATGCACAGGTGGTGTATCGGGCCTGCGTGGCTCCTGGGGGCTAACCCTAACCATAGGTCGGCCCCCGAGGGGCCCTTCCCCAGGGGCCTGGCGTCGCAACGCTGGGGATGGGGACCCCGTGCCCAAGTGCCGGACTCACCCTGCTGCCCTTCAGCCACCCAAGCCGCTAGGGACCACGGGTCAATCAGGACAAAAGAATGGGCAGGGACCTCCAAGCCCGCGCTGACCTTCAAAGGCCCCACGTGCAAAAACCTTGGCTCCCATGCTCCTGATCCCAGCGCCCTCACCTCAGCCCGCCCCTCCACTTGATTCAGAGCCGGTGGATAGGGCCTGCCAGGCTCCTGGGGGCTAACCAAAACCCTAGGTCGGCCCCGTGGGGCACATCCCTAGGGGCCTGGCTCTGCAACGCTGGGGATTGGTGACTCAGAGCCCCAGAGCCCGACTCACCCTGCCGCACTATCGCCACCTGGGCCGCTAGGGGCGCCGCCGGTCATTCAGGGAGAGAGAAGGGGCAGGGACTTCTGAGCCCATGGTGACCTTCAAAGGCTCCCCACACCAAAACGCTGGTGCCCACGCTCCCACTCCCCAGCGCCCTCACCTCGGCCCGCCCTTCTACTCGCCACACAGCGGGCAGATAGGGCCTGCTGGCCTCCTGGGGGCTAATCCGAACCCTAGGTCGGCCCCCCAGGGGCCCCTCCCAAGGGTCCTGGTGCCGCTACACCAGGGATCGGGGACCCCAAGCCCCAGAGCCAGACTCACCCTGCCGCAACCCCGCCACCCACGCCACAAGGGGCGCCGCCAGTCATTCACGGCGGGAGAAGGGACAGGGCCCTGGAGAAACCGGAGACATCTGAAGCCTCCCGCGCCAAAATGCAGGGGCCCAGGCTCCCGCTCGCCAGCGCCTTTACCTATGCCCACCCACCTCTCGCCGCCCAGCCAGAGGATTGGGCCTGCCGGCCTCCTGGGTGCTAACTCTAACCCTAGGTCGGCCCATGAGGAGCCCCTCCCAAGGGGCCTGGCCCCGCAACGCTGGGGATTGGGGATCCCCGAGCCGCAGCGCGGGACTCACCCTGCCGCCCCACTGCCAACGGAGCCGCTAGGGGCGTCGCTGGTTATTCAGGGCAGGAGAAAGGGCAGGGCCCTCCGAGCCATGGCAACATTCGAAGGCCCAGGGCGCCAAAATGCTGGGGACCACCCTCCTGCTGGGCATCGCCCTCAACCTGGCCCGCACCTCCGCTCCTCGCACAGCCGGCGACTCGGGCCTGCCGGCCTCCTGGGCGCTAACCCTAACCCTTGGACAGCCCCTGAAGCTCCCTTCCTAAGGGGCCTGGAGCCGCAACGCCGGGGATTGGGGACCCCGAGCCCATGTGCCGGACTCACCCTGCTGCCCTTCAGCCACCCGAGCCGCTAGAGGCCCCGCCGGTCAATCAGGGCAGGAGATCGGGCAGGGCCCTCTGAGCCCACGCTGACCTTTGAAGGCTCCCCGCGCAAAAACGTTGGCTCCCAGGATCCTGCTCGCCAGCGCCCTCACCTCGGCCCGCCCCTCCGCTTGCTTCAGAGCCGGTGGATAGGGCCTGCCGGGCTCCTGGCAGCTAACCAAAACCCTAGGTCGGCCCTGAGGGGACATCCCAAGGGGCCTGGCTCTGCTACGCTGGGGATTGGTGAGTCAGAGCCCCAGACCCAGACTCACCCTGCTGCACTGTCCCCACCCAGGCCGCTAGGGGCGCCGCTGGTCATAGAGGGTGAGAGAAAGTCAGGGCCTTCCAAGCCACCGGTGACCTCCAAAGGCTCCCCGCGCCAAAACGCTGGTGCCCACGCTCCCGCTCCCCAGTGCCCTCACCTCGGCCCACACCTCTGCTCGCCTCACAGCGTGCGGATTGGGCCTCACGGTCTCCTTGGGGCTAACCCTAACCCTAGGTCGGCCCCCCAGGGGCCCCTCCCAAGGGTCCTGGTGCCCGTACACCTGGAATCTGGGACCCGAAGCCCCAGAGCCAGACTCACCCTCCCACAACGCTGCCACCCGGGCAACTACGGGCGCCACCGGTCATTCAGGGCGGGAGAACTGACAGGGCCCTAAGGAAACCAGAAACATTTGAAGACTCCCGCGCCCAAATGCAGGGACCCATGCTTCTGCTCGCCAGAGCCTTTACCTGGGCCCGCGCACCTCTCACCGCCCAGGCATAGGATTGGGCCTGCCGGCCTCCTGGGTGCTAACTCTAACCCTAGGTCGGCCCAGGAGGAGCCCCTCTCAAGGGGCCTGGCGCCGCAACAGTGGGGATTGGGGACTCCAAGGCTCAGCACAGGACTCACCCTGGCGCCCAGCCACCACCCGGGGGCTTGGGATGCTGCCGTTCATTCAGGGTGGGAGAATGGGCAGGGCTCTCTGAGACAGGGCGACCTTCAAAGGCCCACCGCGCCAAAACGCCCGGGTCCACGCTTCCGCTCGCCAGCGCCCTCACCTCGGACCGCGTCTCCGCACACCGCACAGCCAGCCGATCAGGCCTGCTGGCCTCCTGGGGGCTAACCCTAAGCATAGGTCGGCCCCCGAGGGGCCCTTCCCAAGGGGCCTGGCATCGCAACGCCGGGGATTGGGGACCCACAAGCCCCAGCACCGGATGCACCCTGCCGCCCCGCCTCAGACGGGCCGCTAGGGGCGCCGCCATTCACTCATGGTGGGAGAACTGCCAGGGCCCTCCGAACCCCCGCCCACCTTCGAAGGCGCCCGGAACCAAAACGCTTGGGCCCAGGCTCATGTTCACCAGCACTCTCACCTCGGCCCAGCTCTCCCCTCGACGCACAGGTGGTGTATCGGGCCTGCGGGGCTCCAGGAGGCTAACCCTAACCATAGGTCGGCCCCCAAGGGGCCCTTCCCAAGGGGCCTGGCGTCGCAACGCTCGGTATGGGGACCCCGAGCCCATGTGCCGGACTCACCCTGCTGCCCTTCAGCCACCCGAGCCGCTAGAGGCCCCGCCAGTCAATCAGGGCAGGAGATCGGGCAGGGCCCTCCGAGCCCACGCTGACCTTTGAAGGCTCCCCGCGCAAAAACGTTGGCTCCCAGAATACTGCTCACCAGCGCCCTCACCTCGGCCCGCCCCTCCGCTTGCTTCAGAGCCGGTGGATAGGGCCTGCCGGGCTCCTGGCAGCTAACCAAAACCCTAGGTCAGCCCTGTGGGGACATCCCAAGCGTCCTAGCTCTGCAACGCTGGGGATTGGTGACTCAGAGCCCCAGAGCCAGACTCACCCTGCCGCACTGTCCCCACCCAGGCCGCTAGGGGCGCCGCCGGTCATAGAGGGTGAGAGAAGGTCAGGGCCTTCCAAGCCACCAGTGACCTTCAAAGGCTCCCCGCGCCAAAACGCTGCTGCCCACGCTCCCGCTCCCCAGTGCCCTCACCTCAGCCCACACCTCTGCTCACCTCACAGCGTGCGGATTAGGCCTCACGGTCTCCTTGGGGTAACCCTAACTCTACGTCGGCCCCCCAGGGGCCCCTCCCAAGGGTCCTGGTGCCACTACACCGGGGATCTGGGACCCCAAGCCCCAGAGCCAGACTCACCCTCCCACAACGCTGCCACCCGGGCCACTAGGGGCGCCGCCAGTCATTTAGGGCGGGAGAACTGACAGGGCCCTGGAGAAACCAGCAACATTTGAAGCCTCCTGCGCCAAAATACAGGGACCCATGCTTCTGCTCGCCAGAGCCTTTACCTGGGCCCACGCACCTCTCGCCGCCCAGCCAGAGGATTGGGCCTGCCGGCCTCCTGGGTGCTAACTCTAACCCTAGGTCGGCCCAGGAGGAGCCCCTCCCAAGGGGCCTGACTCCGCAACAGTGGGGATTGGGGACCCCAAGGCTCAGCACAGGACTCACCCTGGCGCCCAGCCACCACCCGGGGGCTTGGGGTGCTGCCGTTCATTCAGGGTGGGAGAATGGGCAGGGCGCTCCGAGACACGGCGACCTTCAAAGGCCCACCGCGCCAAAACGCCCGGGCCCACGCTCCCGCTCGCCAGTGCCCTCACCTCGGACCACGTCTCCGCACACCGCACAGCCAGCCGATCAGGCCTGCTGGCCTCCTGGGGGCTAACCCTAAGCATAGGTCGGCCCCCGAGGGGCCCTTCCCAAGGGGCCTGGCATCGCAACGCCAGGGATTGGGGACCCACAAGCCCCAGCACCGGATGCACCCTGCCGCCCCGCCTCAGACGGGCCGCCAGGGGCGCCGCCATTCACTCATGGTGGGAGAACTGCCAGGGCCCTCCGAACCCCCGCCCACCTTCGAAGGCGCCCGGAACCAAAACGCTTGGGCCCAGGCTCATGTTCACCAGCACCCTCACCTTAACCCAACTCTCCGCTCGACGCCCAGGTGGTGTACCGGGACTGCTGGCCTCCTGGGGGCTAAACCTAACTGTAGGTCGGCCCCCCGAGGGGCCCTTCCCAAGTGGCCTTGTGCCGCAACGCCGGGGATGGGGACCCCAAGCCCAGTGTGGACTCACCCTGCTGCCCTTCATCCACCCCTGCCGCTAGGGGCCCCACCGGTCATTCTGAGCGGGAGAACGGGCAGGTCCTCGGAGCACCCGCAGACACTAACTCTTTGCTCATGCTCAGTCTCGCCAGTGCCCTCACCTCGTCCCAAACCTCCGCGTGCCACACAGCAGCTGATCAGGTCCACCGGCCTCCTGGGGTTAACCATAACCCTACATGATCCCCAAGGGTCCCCTCCCAAGGGGCTTGGCGACGCAACGCCGGGGATTGGGGACCCCGAACCTCAGCACCTGACTCACCCTGCTGCCCAGCCGCCACCCGGGGGCCTGGGGTGTTGCCGTTCATTCAGGTCGGGAGAACAGGCAGGGCCCTTGGAGACACAGCGACCTTCGAAGGCCCCCCCCGCGCAAAAACACCCAGGCCCACCCTCCCACTCACCAGCGCCCTCTCCTCGGTCCGCCACTCCACTCTCCACACAGCTGGCGAATAGGGCCTGCTGGCCTCCTGGGGGCTAAACCTAACCCTAGGTTGCACCAGAGGGGCCTCTCC